>NC_090203.1:24663690-24963690 GCF_033026475.1 Channa argus
TGTGTAGGATGAATGTAACATTATCCCTTTTTGTTTGTCATCTGGCTGAGACTGACTGGTAGCAGCATAACCTGCAGGAAAATGTACATTTGCTGTTTGTTTACTGGGAAAATCCTTTGGGTCCAGTTTTGCAGAGACCAAATGTTCTGTGCACAGATAAAAGTGTGACAACAACATTTGTCATTGTTACTTAAATGTATCCACACTCATTACATATATAATGAATGATGAGTGATGCTATCCCGTGAACTTAACATAGAGGTGCATTCTCAAAATGAGGATATCCGTAAAAGATAAACTTTCTCGTGGGATTTTCAGGGGATGGAAACATTTGTAATGGGCACTTCCGCTGAATACCTTTTTTGGACAGAAAATCTATGTAGTGGTATAGATTTTTTGCCAAGCTCAATGAAAATGAGAAAACTCCAAACATCCATTTACCTACTTCCATGTTGCAGGTGCATGAAGGTAAAATTTGAGTTTGTAAATGCCTGGAGCGAATTGCAGCAGGTGGGTTAGAATGCGAGTCAACAGAACGACCCTGTGCACCAGTATACAGATTACTTTAGGTACCTAATGTGTATCTATTGAATGCAAATGAGTTGGCACTGTGACAAAATGTCGGTGTCACAGTATGACTTCAAATGTCTTTCTGCACATTTCTAAATGTCTTACTGCCGAAAACAGTAGACCTTTTACAAACGAAGGAACTTATAGTTTATTCAATTTATTTCATTATTTCTAGTTGTGGAAAGAAAAAGTGGGGGAACCTTCAAAGAGGCAACACTGCACCACGGTGAGATGTCTGAGCACCGTTTCAAATCAGTCATTTGCACTTGGCCACTAAACCTACTGAGCTACTTGTAAAGGTTTAACCCTTCCTCTAAAAAGCGTGATGTGACGTTCTTAAAGATATTCCACCTCTCACCTGAAAAGCTTCTTCAGTTGAAAAAGACTGGCTTTGGGAGTCCCAGGTCCTTATCTTCTGCAGAGTTGTTCTTTCATCAACACATTGAAGGTCGTCACATGTGGATCGTTGTCCTACCCAACCATGTGATTGCTTTCCTGATGCACTGTGTGTGAACAGATCCAGTTTGTAGCATTTGATTCAGATGAAACGATTCACTGGATTGGCGCCAAGTCTTAGGCACATTAAATGGAGTTTTAAGGCCTGCAGGAACCCATGGGTCGAAAGCAGTGGATAGAACAGGCGTTGCTGCAGAAGATCAGGTGGGATCCACAGTGAATATAGCTAAGGCCTCGGAAGATGTTCTGATGGTGGAGCGTGCCAGCGGTGGGCTTGTAGCAGTATCAAAACCAGTTGATTTCCACTGAAGAGTAAAACAATTGTGGGATAACAGTTGTTAGAGGTGGGAGAAAGGATAATCTACACAGTGAAACTCCTGAAATGGTGCAGAGTAGACAGCAATCATGGCAAGACTGGAAGTGGAGCAAAGGCAATCAGCAGTAGATCAGAGAGATACTGTCCATTTGTCCTCTTTAGAGTTTGTAGTGTTGTAGGCTTGAACGGATTATGAGACAATGGGCCTGAGGGCACACACATGTTAAAAGACCCCCCACACACACCTGTCATTGCCTGAACTCACTGGATGACCCTGGACAAAACAGTCTCTCTCTCTCGATGTCCTTGCAGCAGTGGTCTGTTTTTGTCCCCGCCTGTTGTTTAAACAAAAAGACTGGTGGATGGCCAAATAGAATAAAATAAACCACCTTAAATGTAATGGGTTTACAGCAATGACAAAAAGCCCGGCATCAGATGTTTTGTCTATGCTTATCTTTTTGACACTTTATCTGTCAAAAAGATTTAAGAGGTGAAGAGACATGTGCCCAGAAAAGCTCTTATTCACTGAGACGTTGCTTTGCATGTGATTTGTGATTTAATAGCAATACACATGTCTGGAGAAATCTGTTTGCATTTTCAGATGATCAATTTGACAGAGACTAAATTAACAGATTGATTTAAGGCCGTCAGCAGCCAGACACTGCACTGCGAAACTTCATCCATCAGTGGCCACAATTGCTTTTTTTTTTTTTTTTGGCTTGTCACAGGTACGACATACTCCATCAACTTCCACAGAGAAAGTAGTCACACTATCAACAGCACACTGCCCAATACTGGCTGGGATTCACAGTGCACAATGAAAGGTACATTTGAGTCATTAATTATATCAAAATTCACAAAAGAATATTTTTGAACTTTACCATGAAACTGCGGGAATTCCAAGTGCTTCAATTTCTGCAGTGAAACTCAAACACGGGATAATGTGGGGTCAAAGATTTGTCCTCGTGCATTAAATTAGCACCAGCAGCCTCAGGGTGACAATAATGGTTAATTGTTTGGTCCAGGATATTGAACCATCCAAGAATTCAATGGCTGGCTGTGACATTTTGTGCAGCCGTTAATCCTCATGATCCCCAGAAGATGTCTGAATTTGAAACCAGTCCAATACTTTGGTTTACAAGCTAGTATCTCCACATTACTAAAAGCCTTAGTTTTACCTTGTGTTTAGTACAATGTAGCAAATCTCATCATCTGTTGTCATGTTAACCTTAGATTGTGTATGGGGGGAATTTTACCAGCCAAATATTGTATTGGCAGCATTGTAAACCTTTTTTTGTAAGCAGGTTAGAAATCTTGGTGATTTTATACATATATTGTATATATTAGATCATTTTGATTTTGATGGCAGCAACACATCTCAAAAAAAGTCGGAACAGGGTTTACCATTGTGTAGCATCCCCGCTTCTTTTAACAACTGTCTGTAAATGTCTGGAACTGGTCTCCTCACTAGGAGACCAGTTGCTGGAGTTTTATTAGAGGAATGTTGTCCCATTTTTGTCTGATGCAGGATTCTAGCTGCTAAACAGTCCTGGGCCTTTGTAACTGGACTTTTGATTTTACGATGCACCAAATGTTTTCTATTGGTGAAAGGTCTGGACTGCAGACCGGCCAGTTCAGCACCTGGACTCTTCTCCTGTGAAGCCATGCTGTTGTGATGGATCCAGTATGTGGTTTAGAATTGTCTTGCTGAAATATGCAAGTTCTTCCCTGAAGGTGACGTTGTCTGGATGGGAGCATATGTTGCTCTAATACCTCTATGTAATTTCAACATTGATGGAGCCTTTCCAGATGTGTAAGCTGCCCAGGCAACAGGCACTAATGCACCCCCATACCATCAGAGATGCAGGCTTTTGAACTCTCCGCTGATAACAAGCTGGCTGGTCCTGAATTGATTCATCTGACCACAGAGCAGTTTTCCATTTTGCCTCAGACCATTTAAAATGAGCTTTGGCCCAGAGAACACGGTGTTGTTTCTGCATCGTGTTCACATAAAACTTCTTCTTTGCATGATACAGCTTTAACTTACATTTGTGGATTGCAGTGTGAAGTGTGAAGTGTGTTCACAGACACAGATTTCTGCAAGTGTTCCTGAGCCCATGCAGTGATGTCCAGTAGAGAATCAGGCCTGAAGATCACATGCATCCAGTTTTGACCTTCAGCCTTGTCCCTTGTGCACAGAGATTCGTCCTGATTCTCTGAATCTTTTGATGATATTATATACTGTAGATGGTGCGATCGTTAAAGCCTTCGCAATTTTGAGGAACACTTTTATGAATTTGGTCCAAAAATTTTAGTCACAGTTTGTCGCATACATATCTGATGTTGAAACTATCTATGGTTTATGTTTTCTATTATGAATAAAAGATTGATGAGATTTGCAAATCAGTGCATTCTTTTTAGTTTAGTCTACTACACTATACACTACACTATATATATATATATATATATATATATATATATATAGAGAGAGAGAGAGAGAGAGAGAGAGAGAGAGAGAGAGACTAAACGATTTGTCCTTGTATGTAGACTAAACAGCACCAGTGCAAATCTCTCCGATAGATCATTTTCTGACGTGTCCAGAACACAACATAATGCGCAGGCACATTATATATATATCATCAGCAAATTCAGCAACTTATTAACTAGAGAGCAAACAAAGCTTCTACCTTGAGTGCATGAGGCAGGCAGGTGCAGTGTGACTGACACATTCCTCAGCAGTTCACAGGCTATAGTTTTTGGTTGGCCCCAATGTTGCCGCCCTCTCTAAAGTGCTGCTCTAGGCACCGGTCTAGTTTGGTTTATCCAACTTGCCTAATTTACAGGGTTTTAAATTGTGCTTTAAATAGTGTTTTAGAGGAACGGACACCCCCAGTCCATCAAGCTGCCGCCAATATGGAGTAAGTACGTTGAAAAATATCTTTTAGGCTTTTAGATTTTATGCTTTAGCTTGTGGGCATATTCTCTTCTCCGCAGAATGTGGTGTGGCTTGAATTGGTCTGACAGGTTTAGAGCTTCTACAATTTGGAATGATGGATTATCAGTTTAGCAAGATTCCAATAAAACGTCAGGGGTATTAATTGTTTTCTGTCCTGAATTTTCCTAATTTAACGAGGTGCAGGTTCCAATTGTTCTGTACCATTATCATCATCAAATGCAATTGATATGTGTCACGTTATTTAAGGAAATATGCCGTGTGAGCAAATATGCTGTAGCTACTTTCATAATGCCATTCACTGGCAGTTATGAGTTATTAGTTTTAAGTTTATACCGTATTGTGTTGCAGTGATAATTGAACAAAGTGGTTACTTATCCATTACCAAAACCCACTGACATCTGGCAAATCTAGGGTTTTGTGTTTTCACCCATTTCAAACTGGTGTGTTTTCTATGCAATGTCACATCAGTGCAATCCTTTATTATACTTGGTAGCTAATGCAACTACAATTTCTAATCACTAAAGACAATCATAAAAATATCTGTCTGTCTCGCAAAAAAACTAATGAAATGAGTGACTGAACACAAGGCTGAATTTATTTTAGGGGAATATTAGTTCATGTAGCAACTGTCATGCATCAGTTGTCACAGTGAGTCTGTATTTGCACAAACAAAATACTCCTGACAATTAGACAACTGGCATTTCTCCCTACAGCTATCACTGTGAAACCACTCTCCTTCCAAAAACAATTTGAATACAGTTTCTTATGTATCACAGGCTAATAAATCTTAAAATGTAATGAAGCTCAAATAAACTAAGAAAACAAAATTGCTTGTTACAAACTCCATTACTAGACAAGTTGGGACATTGTGTAAAATGCAAATTATAAAAAGAATGGAATGATTTGCAAATCATTTGAAATCAGTTTTTTTGGAAATAGTAAAAAGTCAACATATCAGTTGTTGAAACAGAGAACTTCGGTTGTTTGATTTTAGCTCACAAAAGGAGTCAGAATTTTGTAGTGGAAATCACTTCATGGGATCAGGAGCAGCTTGGCCTCAGAGCAGTTGGCTATGTTCCTGGATCTTGATTATATATGGTTGTTTCTGTGCATGGTAACTGACATTTGTGGATGCAGAGACAAATAATTTAAAATGGACTGAGGTCACATGGAAAACTGTCCTGTGCCTGACAAGTCAAAATTTGAAATTCTTTTTGGAAATCTTGGGTACTATGGAATCCATACCAAACAGGAGAGAAACTGTTTTTTCAGGGAAGGCCCTGCTTATTTCAGCAATGCAGCACAGTTTTAAAAATATTCTAACTGAAAATGTGTATATCTTTAAATAAACAAAATTTTTTTTTTACTTTCAACATTTGATATGTTGTCTTTGTGCTATTAATAATAAAATTGTACATAATGTCCCAACTTTTGTTTTGACACTTTCTTCTTTGCACTAGAATTGAAGTGCAATTACAACTTATTTTAAAAACAATATTATTCTCCAAGCATATCGGACGTAGAAAATGAACCAGTTTTTATGTGTAGGTACGTGACTGGCCAAATTATGTTGTCATTTTGTTTCAAGAGCCACAATGTGATACAGGATGAATTCAGCACATGCGGTTAAACTTGGCTTGGGGTTGACTGGCGCTTACATCTATTGAAAAATTACACTTGAACTGCTTTGGAGCTTTAAAGGTAGATTTCAGCATCTTAACATAGAAGATTTAAAGAGCTGATACTAAGGTGAGACCAGATTAGATTAGACCATACAAATAACAATAGCCCACCAATAACCTGACTTTGAGATACTGTACAAAATCCTGCTTTCTTTTATTTAGGTTTATGCCCTTCTACTGTCCACAGCTGCTATAACAATCTTCTCTGTTGCTACGATCACCTGAGCATGTTAATTTCTCATACCATGCCAGCTCTATTCTCTACCATACTGTATTGCACAGTGACAGAAGTTGCATAGCAGTATGACAGAAATGCTCTGTCAAATGACGTGTGGCGAATGAAGTGGTGCCAGAAGCTGGTCAAGATGAGACAGGAGAGACTGGCATTGTGGGAAACTGAGTGAGATGAAGATGAGAATGGCGAAATGCATCAATGGAGGAAGACCACCTATTGTAGCTGCTACTGCACAGTCCAGCTCGGTCCTGGCAGAGCTATTACCCAAGTTACTCAAGTAAGACCCCCTCAGCAGCTAAGCAGCTTCATGCAGAGCTCTTATGAGCAGGACTTCTGGCAGGATGCCGTGTTTAAATATGCATTTCCTGGTTAGATAGTTATTGTTTTGGGGGATTCTATTGAAACTGAAACATTTTACCAAATGAGAATTTGCTTTAAACATTTTCTCCCTGACTTAGATGTTTTTCTTGCTTTTTACCGCAAGTCTTTTGGGCTAAAACCCCAAAGTCTAAATGTAAAAGTTCTTAAATGCAAATATGTAAGATAACTTTACATTCCCAAATAAAAACTATTCCTAATTCCATATGCAAACTGTGTACTGTAATGCCATAAACCTTCCTCTAGAAAGATTCTTCATTGTAATTTGTAATAAATTGGGTGATTCTGGGCCTCTTTCCTGTTCTTGTACACCAAAATAATTTGTGGGCGCCAACACGGTGGATCTTAGAACACCTCACTCATAATAGTACTAATGTTCATACCTTTTAAAATGTAAGGATAATTCAATTTTACAAACATTTCCAGAAAAGTTGGGATGCAGTATAAATGTAGTTAAAAACACAAATGCAATAATTTGCAAATCTTCTGAAAACTATTTTTGATGGAAAATATGTGTGTTCATCATCCAAATCTCTGTAGACAAGAGACAAGCCCCAAAATCAATACTGAATGGTTGTGATCTTCAGGCCCTCGGGCAGCAATTAGATGCTTTGGAAAAGCCTGTAAATGCTGTAAATTTACCAAAACAATACTTATTTACAATAAACAGCCTAAATGTCAAAATGTCTTTAGTGCAGCATTTCTGTAGTACCTCAGAGTAAATGCTGACATCAAGAGACGGGTATAAGTTCAATGCAGTTTCAGTTTACTGCACACAGCTTTAACTCACAGGAAAACTTACAGTCTTTCTGAATATTTAGGCAGAATCAGACGGGGTCTTACAACCAAGATAAAAATCAGGGTGAGGTTGTGTCTCAGAATTGAAGCTTATTACTTAAAATATAGCCACAGATAGAATTCTGTTTCACTCCTTTTGTGATTTGAATTTTGGTCGAATTCCCCTTTACAAACTTTTGGCATCATTTAAATCCATAAAAAAGTGTAATACCGTCGGAGTGTGTTTGCACGTACATCTACAAAAGCCTGGGCCAGCTAATGCCGCCTATTCGTTGTCAGTGGAAAGCCAGCTATGCTGCTGAGTGCCGCTGTGCCTCAGATGGAACAGGAGAACAGCATAGCGACAGGAGATAACTGAAAAAAGGAATTTCATCTGAATATGCTCTAATGCTATTCAGCTGCAGCTGAGTGTGAGCCAATCGTGCACATTTTGATTCCAGCTCAAACCAAAGTCCGTTTACTACCTGGCATGCTGGGAATTAGAAACTGGAAAAATAAACAGTAAGGATGTTGTGGAGTTACAATTACTAAATGTTATGTAACATCATGAGACCAAAAAAAAACCAGAATGACTTTGCTGGTGTTTGGCAGTGGCACAAAGTCCGAAAACAATGTGCTCAGCACAAACTTCCTGCAGAACTGCAGATTCACCATCATGTGTGAACGTGTGAATGGTTAAGGTGATTCAGTGATAATGCATGTGCTAAATTATACTAAATTATGTTTTACGTTATCTTAGTATGTTGGAATGAGGCAGAACAGGGCAATGTTTGAATTGGATTTCCCTCAGACTAATGTGCCAATTACCAACAAGGACACATGTGCTATGCCCTTGCACTGGCTATGATGGTGTAATTATGGAGCAGGTGGGGTTTTGCAACTCTTTTTTTTGCAGTGACCATGAATCCAGCTTTTCTTAGTTTACATTAAGACCACTTTTCTTGCTAATGAGAGGTGTTCTCACTACTTTGTAAATTAAATATTTTAAAGCTGAAACCTGGCCCACTGCACATTTTACTCTGTTCATTTATTTTAAAATGAGTGAAAATGTTCTTTTTTATTTTTATGCTTTGAATATTTCATTATAGGTCATTGAATCTAGATTATTGGGGAAAACGTTTAGTTTTTTCAAATTAAAATGAAATTTACAAAACAGTAAAACATGTGAAAAGTAAAGGGTTGTGACATTTTTATTCAGAAGTGAGTTTGCTCACAAGTGTGACAGTTTCAAAGTGTGCACAAGCAGTAATTATCTTCTTTACATAAAATATCTTTAAAAATCTTATTTGTAAAATATGTGTTTGCACTTGAAAAAACACCCTTGAACTTTAAGCAGTTATTCAGGTTTTCTTTTTGTGGTAATTTGAAAGTAATTTTTGTATATTTTATTTGTGCAGTCTTTGATTCTCTCACTTTATTATTTCTCTATTATTTCTTCTTTCTTCTTTATTATTTCTTTCTTTCTTTTTTATTATTATTACTGGTGTAACAACAGCAAATCAGAACAAAAGAACATGAAAATTGTTAGATTAGCAGCAATTCAACTCAATTCAATTCAACTTTATTTATATAGCGCCAATTCACAACAAAGTCATCTCAGGGCACTTTACAGAATAAAGTCAATATTATAAAGATGTATAAAGAGAACCCAACAATTCCCCCTGGAGCAAGCCATAGGTGGAGAGGAAAAACTCCCTTTAATGGAAGAAACCTCCAGCAGAACCAGGCTCAGGGTGGACGGCCATCTGCCTCGACCGGTTGGGGTGAGTGGAAAGGGGAGAGAGAAAAGAACAGAGCAACAAAAAGCAACAACAAAACATGGGGCAGATTGGTAGGACCAGTAGCTGCACGCTGGAAGACACACAGCTTCAAAGCCGGGGGACACCTGCAGAAAGGGACAGAGAGAAGGGGACAGAGGAGGACAAAGACAACTACGGGAGAGAACACACAGAGTTAATGACATACAGTGGTGACAATTGCGGGGTGAGAGGAGAGGAGAGATGGTCAAGAGGAGGAAAGGAGCTCAGTGCATTGGGGGGTGGGTCCCCCAGCAGTCTAAGCCTATGGCAGCATAACTATAACTAACTATATGCCTTATAAAAAGGAAGGTTTTAAGCCTAGACTTAAAAGTAGAGAGGGTGTCTGCTTCCCGAATCTGAACTGGGAACTGGTCCCACAGGAGAGGAGCTTGATAGCTAAAGGCTCTACCTCCCATTCTACCTTTGGAAATTCTGGGAACCACAAGTAGGCCTGCATTCTGAGAGCGAAGTGGTCTACTGGGATGATATGGTGCTATGAGATCTTCTATATATGATGGAGCCTGACCATTCAGAGCTTTACATGTAAGAAGCAGGGTTTTAAATTCTATTCTACATTTAATGGGAAGCCAATGGAGAGAAGACAGTGAAGGTGAAATATGATCTCTCTTGCTAGTTCCAGTCAGCACTCTTGCTGCAGCATTTTGGATTAATTGCAGGCTCTTTAGGGAGTTACTGGGGCATCCTGAAAGTAGGGAATTACAGTAGTCCAACCTAGAGGTAACAAATGCATGGACCAGTTTTCGGCATCACTTTAAGACAGGATGCTCCTAATTTTGGCAATGTTCCGTAGGTGGAAGAAGGCTGTTCTAGAGATTTGTTTTATATGTGAGTTAAAGGACAGATCCTGATCAAAAATAACTCCAAGGTTCCTTGCTGTAGTACTGGAGGCCAGACTTATGCCATCTAGTGTAACAATATGGTTGGACATCATATCTCTGAGATTTTTGGGCCCAAATACTATGACTTCAGTTTTGTCTGAGTTCAGCAAGTACCCTCCAACCATAAACGGTCCAATGTGTTATATTTCAGAAAGAATAATCAGAATTCAGATGCATGACAGTGAGGCCGGCTTAAGTCCAAATAGTTCCATTTATTACAATGATCAGCAGGTTGAGTAAGACAAGGCAGTGACAGGTTAGAACTGGATACTCCAACATTAAAACAGGAGGTGTTAATGTGGCTGATCAGTGTACATTTTACATTGCGGGTGATGTGATAAGCAACTGGTGGGTTAATGAGGCAGGGGGAGTCAGGTGAATGTTACATACGTCCTCTCCTTCTCCCGTCCTACACATTCTTCCCCTCACTCATTTGACTACGTTTCAGTACTATTCTGTTTCTTTTTCTTATTTTTTTATTCAAGGTAAAAAAAAGGGCTGTTCTGAGCTTGTGTCAGAGTGACAAGAGCCCAGCATGTCACCCTGTGATTATCATTTCATGATTATGGCAACCAGGGCTTAATCTTTTTCTTAAAAAACGATTTGAAATTTCCCCAAACATCTTCAGCTTACTGCAGCTGTAATAATAAGCAGAACCCTAACTGCACTAAACATTTTCAAAGAAGAAAAGAATATGTACCAGCGCAGCTTCTGCAAACACGTGCATCTTAATGCACTGTATAGTTTTGATGAAGGAGCGAGTGCACAGGTCAGCCCTTCCCAGACACACATGTATCGATGTATAACAATAGTGTCCTTTTCAAACGGTGAAGAATATCAGTCAGCGACAATGCAATTTCATGAGACTGTTGGCAGGCTGCAAATCCTGAATGAAGGCTAGAGGCATTACAGTTCTCAAAAAGAGACTCAAGTTGCCTTGCTGCACTGCTCAAAGAGCACATGACCAAAGTCGAGTGCTTTTGTTCAAAGACAAACGAATATAACAGTAAAAGATACAGTTCTGTTTTATGAGTCTTATATTAAAGCAGAATTGTTGAATTATTATGTTAAAGCAGAATAAATTCAAATTAAGTCAATAATAACAATCATAATAATAATTGCTGTGGATTTTCTTAACCTCTATAGGATGATTCCAGTGTTTAATTGATCCCCTGACCTTCCTTTTAGAAAAAAAAACACTAAACATGAGTGAGAAATAGACAGTTCTCTCCATTATTATTTAGATAATTATTATTATCTGAAGTCCTATGAATGCATTTCTAAAGCTCTGCTTGTTCCCAGGACAGTGACCTCATGTATTGGGAAATGAAAGAGGTCTGGAACAAGGACTCTTCCTGGAGTATTCAGAGGGAAGTGACCACATTTTCAGTTTTTTTTTACTTTCTAGTTTCTATTTACTCAAAAACATCTGCATCTACCAACTGCAGCTCAGTTGGTAAGGCAGGTACCCATGAACCGCAGGGTTGTTAGTTCGATTCTTGTAGCCTCCAAGCCTAGGACGAGACATTGCAACGTCCATAGTAGGACCATTATCAGGTGATCAGGTGCACCCTTCTCTGATCAAAAAAGTACTTAAAAAACATAGTTAAGATTAGTAAATCATATCACTGCTAAATATCTGCAATTTCCCTCAGACTTCGCTCATTAGAAATCTGCCAGTAGGTGGTAGGTGACCTGCACAAACATACCTGTCGGCTGATAATGAATGATTACTCACTATTCAATGGCGACTGTGTCGCAGGAAGGTAAAGCAGTCGTCCGCTAATCTCCCAGTTGTTGGTTTGATCCCCTATTCCTCCGGTCACATGTCAAAGTGTCCTTGAGCAAGAGACTGAACCGCAACTTAGTTGCTGTCGGTGAGTGTTGGCCAGCTGCATAGCAGCTCCCCCATCGCTGTGTGAGTGTGAATGGGTGAATAAGAAGCAGTGTAAAGGTAGAAGAGCACTATATAAGTGCAGACCATTTACCATGAAAACATTTAAATTGGCTGCACATAAGGAGACAAAATCCACAGATTAATAATGATTGGTCACTGTTGACACGTGGCCTATTTCTGAAATTCACTGACCCTGATGGAGGTAGTTCTCTCACTATAGACCCGAGTGTCACTTATGGTATGAACCTCATTTCTTAGTGCTGGAGAAGAACTTCTAATTTGTCTTTGTAGTGAATTCTTAAGTATATATTTGATCAACCCAGGCCCTGGGTATGTAGGAAATACCCCCCTGCCCTCTTCCTCACCTCTTCTGCCTGAATCTCATTTCAGCCGATCCACAGCGTAGGCCTGAATTAAACATGGCTTCGTACAATGTAAGAAGTGACTGCACAGGCCGGTCGATAGGCTTTTAATCCCGTTCCTTCTCTCCTTTCATCCCCATTCTGCTGTTTTAGTCTCACAGCTAAATACACCGTGGCTCTCGTCTCAGTGTCCTTCAAACCTTCGCTTTCACCCACTTTGGTCAGCTAAACACTTTCTTTCATTCTTCCCTGGCCTCGGCCCCTCTGTCTGCCATTGCTGGGTGTCCTCCTGTGCTCCCCAGACAGCTGCTTTGTAGTGGATGTTGCCCGTGCGTCTGTGTTATGGGAGCTCCACGTGGCACAGAAAAGGACATCCCCAACTCAGAGAGTGAGTTAAGCTTAATTTAATTAGGAAAATCTTATTAAGATCAAAATCCTTTTTGCAAGAGAGACCTGACAAATTACATACATACAGTACATATACACAAATTAACAACATAAAACAGTTCATTTACCCAAACACACACACGCACACACACACACACACATGCACTACAACAGTAATTAAAGCAATCAGAATTCTAACTGGTATAAGTAAAAATAATGTTTGAAAGTCTCTCAGAGGAATAATTGTGTCTAACCTCAAACATTGTCTTCCCCAGTTCAGAGCAGGTAGGAGGGATTTCTAAAGCCAGTCTCTCCTGTCATCCGAGACGTTGAATTACGGATGACAGGGATTTATAAAATCACTTATTGAACCTTGAATATACCGACCAACTTAATTACACAAACACACTCAAAATATCTTCGTGATGCATCTTCGTGATGCTCCATACATTCTAAATACTGCAGGAGACAGATGTAGACTGCAGGCAGGACAGTTGAGCACACAGTGTCTACACAGCCATGCCCTTGTAGCAGAATGAGGCCTGTCATTATCCTGCTGAAATAGCCACTGACTTCCTGTTGCCTTGATGCCACATTTTGTCTCAGTAATATTTCAATATGCACCTTCATGTCGATGATGCCTTCACACATACAGTATGCAAAGCGACGTCCTCCACATGTACAAAAGTTTCAGCTTACATCTCTGGAAGCAGCAGTGGACTCCACTGAGTGACAATGTTATTTTTAAGAACTCCCTGGACCATGCTGCTGTATTGATCACAGCAGCATGACGGTTTCCTATTTGTGAGTGTGTTGCAGACATCAAACTAATTTAATTTTCTTCTGATCACAAACTCCAATAACATTTGTTAGTGAAGACATTTACTGCATTTTCAAAAAAAGTAAATAGGTATGAAGACACACGAGCCAACGCTTTTTAGATGCTGTTGAAGATCATCTAACCTTTTCATACAACAGCTCACACTGGTCAGTATGATATAAATGTCTTGTGTAATGAATACAGTGACTCTGTAGTAGACAGTATCCAGTGGATACAGCAGCATGCTTGCTCTTGATCTGTAGACTTCTGCTTTCTAAACTCTGGTCCTACATGTACAGATGTGGATTTACTAGCTTCAGCTAACCAAACACCTCCTGGTGTTTTTTTTATATTGAAGGTATAGTATTTGAACATCCTACCTCTGGTGCATATTGGGAAGCTGTTGAAACAGATATATTTGTTACTGTAGATTCCACTATACAAGAAACCATATGGGAGCAACTACAGCTAATATAGATTATATTTACAAAACAAATAAAAGACTGTAGTGTAGTTTAGCTGCACACTAAACAGTCGAACAACAGTGGTTTGGTTGAGTTTAGGGTCACAAACATTACAGAAACATTATGTTTATGTGTAAATGGTTAGTGTGAAATAAAGTTGTCATTAACCTTAAAATGACTGCTTCCCTATTGTCACATGATGTACATCACATGAAAGGTTATAACATCACATCAATAGGCAGAATACATTTTTTTTGCGATGTCTTCTGAACGTTGAATGTAGACATCCTGTAGAAAGATTTGAAATGAAAAGTTATTAAAAGTTTATGCAATGTGGGACTTGTAAATATTCATAATTGTCAACTACAAAAGCTTGTAAATGTTTTTGTCCCATTGTTTCAGCCTGTCTTGCGAAACGTTTTATTGAGACATCACATTTACACTGGAGGTATTTGTCAGATGTCCAACATAACAAGTGAAAACAAATAACCCAGGAGCAACTTGACCACAGATACTTTGACGTGGGGACCAGAGCAGTTGGGGACTGAGCTGCACTCGACGACCTGCTTTATCTCCTGTGCTATAGCTGTGCACATTTACAAAAAGGGAAACAAGAAAAATGTTTACTGGAACGAAATTCAAGACAGGAGTCATGACAAGACGTTGAAAATAGGTTCTGCTTCTGAATGTCTAACACGAACCTAACACAGCTCCTGCAAAGACTGAACCTGTACAGGACATAATGGACTTTCAAAATATGGAAGCTTAGATTTTCAATTTATTTTGGACATCTGTAGGCATCCATAGCATGTCAGGCATTTGTTTGGAGTGGTATGGAGTTTTGGATGTCTGCTGATCTCCAAAGTAGGTCATAAACAGATGTCCAGGTTCCTATGTCTCAAATGGAAATCAGGAGACATCGAGAGTTTGTCTTGTGCAGATGAATAATGAATTTAGATTATTTGCATATGTCCTATAGATCTAGATGTATTGTTGTGTGTGTGGATGTGTAATGAACATCTAAAGTTCACGTTCTGAAGACATTCAACAAAAAAGTTGCAAAACATTTATTTCAATTTTTCTGTAGGCTTCTTAATTCAATGTCCACAAGATGTCTTTGGACAAACATTTGGAGCCATGTGTGGATGTGTAATAAAAGTAGTCTCGGCCTTGACAATTTAAGAATGTGACTACCTTCTTTAAAGTCTTTTAACACAGGGTTTAGGTCGGTATATCCACACCTTCTACTGGACGACAACCCATTCTCAGTGCGTTTCCACCATCAGTGCAGATCAACGGACGAGTTCGCTTGATGGCATTTTGATAAGCTTGCAGAGCTGCTCTTTATCAAAGTCCTGCTCCACATATTGGCATGGTGATCACATTAGGGGCAATATTCAGTTCACACTAATGTGACGTGCAGAGCATTTCTAATTAGTGTCAGGGTTAACTAATTATAAACCTTTGATTCCTCATAAATGCGAGGGTAGAGCAGGGGGCAGTGAAGACAGGTAACTCTGGTAACAGCATCTTTCTCTTTAATAATTCTTTCTCTCCACTGCACCTTTTCTGTGTTTTCTAATATTTGGCCTCTCTCTCCCTCCCTGTCCCTTCACTCTTTTGCGTCTCAACCCACGGCTGCTTGGTATTGTCAGTTGGGTACAAAGCGCAGGCTGTGTGGTTGATCCGCTCTGATATTTAGAAAGCTGCGTAGCAGTGGCCCTCTGTCTCATTAAGATGGAGTCAGCTGCTCAGCTTGAACCTTCACTGGAGAGCACAGCCGTAATTGGTAATCAGGGAGAGATGGGGCAAGGCATCCCTTGCTGACGGAATGACCTCTCCCTACTCTGTGGACTGCTACACCTTGCTATGAAACATGAATGAACATTGTGCTTGACAAGTGCCTGGCTGTGCAACTAAAGCTCTCAGTCTGAACACTGAATATGAATCTAGGGTTTGGGTGGCTAATTGTGTTCCCCTGATCTGTGGGCATGATTAAAATTCCTCTAAATGACTTGCTTCAAACGTATAGACTCAGGCATGTCCGGTGTTGAAGAGAAGAAAAGCATTCGCATTGTTTCTCTGTATGACATGAAACTATTCCAAATGCTTTTGCTTTGCCTTTTGACACTTGCAAGCAAGCTGGGCTGGTGGTGCACCACTGCTGCTCTAGGGGAAAAATAGGTATGCTGCCCCTCAATTTGCTACAACCATATCAGGAATAGCACACAAAGGTCAAAATGCCATAACACAGTAGCCTACTGAAGCACTACTGTAATCAGTGTTCACAACATTAAACTGTACACGATGCATCACGTTTGCATTTTATAGATCTATAGGCATATAACACAGCAACAGGTCTGCATAATACCGCCACCTGGTTCCAAATACACTAGAGTCATGACAACTACTGCATCACTTTTCCTGTGCATGAAACACACATATGAAATATATGTAAAGTAAATCCCACTGTCCAGACTTATCAGCTTTCCACGTAGGTGTTCCTACATTTCCACTCTGTTTTGCTAATAACTCCAGTTCACACTGTCACTTTCTCAGAACGAGCCCCTGTGAGTCTTGGAAAATATGTTTTAATTTTCAGCTGGATTAAGGAAACAGCTATGTGCAGTGTGCTAACCTCACAACCCAGCAGTATTCTAGCATTACGTTAGCCATTTTACCAGCCTTACCTTACCACCAGTGAGAGAGAGAGAGAGAGAGAGAGACAGAACAGGGCTGTGTGGGTCAGAGCGCTGCACACAGGTCTTCAATGAAATTAGATGTTAACCGTTTTAAATAGTAAAAAATTAAACAAAATCAATATGTGGCAATATTGAAAAAGGTGCAGGTTGTCACGAATAAACAAATGCATTGGAAGCATTTGGGAGGGAGGTGCAGGCATAGTCACACATTCCTCAGCAATTCATAAAGTTTTTCAATAGTCAGATCCACATTGTGCCACCTTTGCTAAAGTGGTGCTAAGTACTACGTTAGCCCCGATCACACCCAAGTGTTTTCAACTTCATTCCCCACTCATTTGTATGGTCATTGCAAAAATAACTAAAACGAAGTTAAATGAATTAAGAAATAAACTGATATTAATGTTGATCTGTGCACTTCCAAACCGGGGCAGTCACATACAGTAATCAGCTCAGGATGGGTGGCGTGTTGGCAGCATAATGACGTGCTGACGCAGCCCTGTCGGCATGTTGCCGTGCATCCCATTTTCATGGTGTTTTGTTATAGATGAATGCATCGGCAGAGTGTCTTCACATGTTGTGGGACCCTTTATCACAGCACACTGCAGACGTGGAGAATAAAGCACTGTTGCAGGCTTTTGCTCCAGCGACTTTGAAGAGGCTGCAAATGGAACTCAAAGTGAAAGATTTGATATCCCTAGCTGGATTTTATGGCAAATGAATCCTTTGTTACTTGTCTTTAAGTTTTTAGACTCTTATTTAGGAACTTGTGATCCTGCCGTCTTGGCTTGGTCTTCACTGTAATAAAGCTCTCAACCCTTAAGGGAAAAATATGTGGGCAAAAATCAGTGGATGTGAGTTTGCCTTTGCTTAGGTCTGGAGACTTCACATTTAGAACTGAACGCCTTGGTTACAAATTGGTAGGGAATTTAAAAGCGCCTTTCTTACAGGTTGTACTATTCAAAGTGTTTTACAGGTGGATGACAAGCTGATAAGCCTGCAGCCGTAAAGTTAAACAATAGGAGAGGGCTGCACCCAAGAAATGGAAATGATCAAAAATAAGGGTTCAGTCCATCATTCATTTATTCCCCGTCTCCGTAACTGTCAAGTCGTACGCTGCCCAACGCATTCTCCTGTTCCAGTGCACCTAAATTGCAGCTGCAAATATGTTTTTCAGGGGAATGTAATTGCATTACCAGATTATACTCTATACTAACACGATAAAGACATGTGTTGGATGTTCATCACATGACTTTTCCTTTTACAAAACAACACGACACTTCCTGCAGTAAGACGTCAAATTGTGCAGCTTTTTGGCATATCATTTTGGAGCCACAGGTACCCCTTGGCTTGAGGATGCTCCAGAAGTGTCACAATTGGACACCGCAGGGACAACTTTAAATACACGCAAAAACTGCATTGGGGTTAGAGAAAACACATTCTGGGTAAGAGACAGTATGGGTTGGGGTTGGGCACTGAAACGTCAGGGTGAGGTTAAGGTAGAAGATAAATTACATAAAAACAAAATGCTAAAAACAGTGACAACAACATACACGTGCTTTCTTACTATAGTAACCACATGGGCCACATTGTGTTCCGATTATGATTTAAGCGCACAACATCTCGCACTGCCGTTGAAAACTGGTCTCCTGTGGCAAAGTTATTTGTCTTGTTGTGCTATCCACCACCCTGCCCACCTGCCTTTGAGAGTTTTTTACTTTATATTCTACATCATTGATCTAGGTGTCAAATATTAAAGTGTTGTGGTTTCCATTGCACTACACTGAAAGCTCAGAGCTTCGATCACCAATGCAAACGGGTCCACTAAACGTCGGCATGCAACGTAGAAGAAATTGGACAAAGACGTTTTTTGATGCCTTGGGGGATAAGAATGGGCTGGCACATCATGTCACTTTAAGGAATTAAGGATTAAGGATTTTTAGCGTGAATCCAAACTTTTTACTAAAACCATATTTATTTAGTGGCTGAATCCGAAGGCCTTTGTGCCTAAACCCAACCCAACCAACTGACTATGTTTCCACTGTTTTAATCTGCCATTTTGAATTTTTAGGGCATATAAAATTGCATTTCACCAATTTGGTGCTTGGTGCAAATACAATTTCCCCAGTTGCCACCAATGGTGGCAATGTCTTAATAAACGATCTTAACTTGTTGGCTATGTGAGTAGAGACAAAACAATTTATATATGGATAAATATTATATGTCTCAGGTTGTTCCCCGCTCAAAACTTTTAGACTCTTAGTGACTAATCCTTTTTATTCTTCTGAAAGTTGGATTACTTACCCTGTTGAGTGTTTGAAAAAGTAAATATATTTAATTTAATTTGTTTTATTTTCAGAACATTAAATAACTTAGAGACAATGGACAAGAAAAGTAAAGTGATTAATTTGCATTTAAAGATTTCAACACCACCTCCACATGCTCATGCAGGCTGTTCCAACTAAAAGACTCATGTTGGTGAAGTGACGGTGCAAGATTGTGAAGTGCTTTTGAAATAAGTCAAGAATTTGATCCAAAAAAACGACAGGAAAGAGTGTGTTTAGACTTGAAAACTGTTTTGGCCTCTGCTGCTTCAATTTTGGCCATTTTCGAAAAAAGTGCGTCACTCATAAATTTCTAATGCAAAAGTTATTTGAAGCTGTTGCTCAAACTGTATGTTATATACAGTACATCCATAATTTTCTGTGTAGCAACTTTCTGGTTCGCCCTCAGCGTGGTTGTAGAACTTTCAAAGACAGAGAGGAAGTGATGTTATATATCTATTTTTGTTTATTGGAATTTAAAGAAAGAAAGAAAGAAATGGCACAAAATATTCTTAACCCCCCCCCCCCCCCCCCCCATTTCTTTGTTTTTGACACTTGACAGTACTGAGAAGCATCAGTGTTTCACAATAACTTAAATTCAACTTCATTTACAGAGGCACATCAAAGCCCAAGCTGTTCCACTTCTGGAAAGTGAGAGACAAGTGATCTCATAGATGCAGAGCAAACACAGACACCACAGTAAGGACAAAAGCTAATAAAAGAGTTTCGCTTTATTAGTCTTTATTTTCAGTCTTTTTAATTAGAAAAACACTCAAACAAATCATTGCATCTTTGTGCAGTAACTGCTCTAATGTATGATGACTGACATCCTCCAGAATATGACGACACACGCTGAACCTAACACGCCTCAGCCACCACCACAGTTTGTTTTAATTCATTACAAAATTCCACTATCAGCCTACTCTACTAGTAACATTGTACATCAGTGTGTTATACTAATTATATTGAATAAAGTTTTCGTCCAAAAGTATTTGTTTTTATTGTACCATAGACACATTTGGGTCAACGATCAAAAGATTGATATCAGATTAGAGGTATCACTATTTCTGCTCATCAAGTCTCAATGCAAACACTCAGTAGTTAGAATCAGATCAGGATTTTCAGTGAAAAGTACACAAAGGATGCACAAACGTCCCAAAATAATGTTTTATGGAACATTATACCAACTACAGAGCAGGAAATTGAAGGGAGGAATGTCCCCAAAACTAAACAACAACTGAAGGAGGCTGCAGCAAAAATCTGGAAAAAGCAAATCAAAAGAAGGAACTGATATTGTGGTGATGTCGGTGAATCACAGGCTTTATGCAGTTATACCATGCAACAGATTTCCAAGCAAATGTTTCCTTTAAATTTCAATCCCCTACGTCTTCAATCTGCAAGAGAGAAATTAGCCTCGACATTCCAAAACATTTAGAGGACTGTATATAAAAATCAGCTCTCTAACATGTTCAGAAGCAAACAAAGCCATGCTGTTTAGCAGACATACACTTTTCAAGGTTGATGTTTGATTTGCAACAGAACAAAAGATGTGACACACAGGAGGCCACTGTTTGTATTCTCAGTGGCAGTGACTCATCAGGTGAAATTCAGTTTTCAAAGCCTTTAATGAGGGTCTGGTGGGCCTGAAATGACATCAACCAATTTCCCTGAAAGATGTGTTGTTTGCAATCAATGACAAAAACATGTGTCTTCACAACCTGTAATTTCAAATAATAATTTTGGTTAAAGGGGGAGGCAGAGTGTTGCTGCTGTGTGTTGTGAACGTGGCCACAGGCCGAGAAAGCCTTTCAACCAGATTTTCTCTCAGGCAACCTTTTTTTTTCTGGCTCCGGGTCTTCTCTAATCACCAACTCTGTGCTCCAGGCTTCATTATCAACTACGATAAGAGAGAAGAGACCACCAGACTGACAGCAGGAGAGACAGAGAGAGATTTTTAGTTGATGGTCCAATTAGCTTAAACTCCATGAGAAAAAAGATCACTAGTGTGTAAGAGAGGTAAAGTGTAACAGCATTTGGAAAAGCTCCATAGTCCTTTTAGGATTGAGCGGGAACATACTTGGGTGGGGGTTGTCTATGGCCATCAATGCCATATCGTTCCCCCAATCCAAATGTCATCCTGTAGTTCATTAGCATGGTGAGCAAATATCAGAGAGAAATGGGTGCATGAGTAATTGGAAGAAATGTTAAGGCAATACAGAAATTCCAAAACAAGACCGGAGGCTCTAATTTCCAGAAGCCAGGTGCAGGAGCAAGTTAAATCTCCAGGCATGGCAGCAACGGTTTGCAATTTTGGTGACCACAGGTGCTGGCGTGAACCAGGCACAGCTGGGCACAAAGTGGATGAGGGGCTGAATGTATTATTAGAGGGAGGAATACAGAATGAGCAGGTGGAGTAAAGGGTGTGCTTCTGTCACGACTAATCACATGCTCCCCCCAACCCTGTCAAGAAAAGCAGGGAGACTGAAGACTTAAAATTTTAAACCGTAAGGGCTCAATTTTCCCAAAAATAATCTGGCCAAAAGCACATGTGGGCGTATTCCATAAATATTTGTAATTTTGGTGACTACCAGCATTGGTGCACACAGACATACACAAGCAGGTGTAATGTGGAAGAGAGGCTGAATATGTTGCAAGTGGGAGGAAGGTATTATGAGCAGGTGGAGTCAGGCTGGACTTTAATAACAACCAATCACATCAGGTCCTCTCATCCTCAGCAACAGAGGGAGAGAAGCTGAAGTTTCTGAAAGACACAGAGAAAGCCCACATATTAACATAATGTACATCACCATGTCAGTGGTGCAGCTAAATGGTTAATGTCTGCTTATCCAAAGCGCTTTGCAGTGTTGTGTTGATAGACTGTGATAGACACACGATAGACTGTGGACTCTCTGCGGTGTGTTGCTTCTCATTCACACACACACACACACACGCTCACACACCAATGACTGTGGCTGCCATGCAAGGTGCTCACCTGACCCACCGGGAACAACTTGGGGTGTCTTGCTCAGGGACCCTTCGACGCACAGCCGGGACCCGGGATCGAACCACTGACACTGTGGTCCATGACGATTGAACCGATCTACAGCTCCCCCCAGTTAACTTGGAGCTGATGTGCAGTACAGTGTTGGAGCAGGCGCTGGAATATTAACAGACCAGAATTGAACAATTACCTTATAGGAGCAATAATTTAAACTCCAGCTAGTTGCAATGCAGATGTTATGCTACCCTGCCATGTGCCAGATGTGCATAAGTTAATGGAGTTGAGAAGAAAAAAACATAACAAACATAACTCCCAACTGAAATTATGGGTGATTTGTTTCTCCCTCACTGAGTTTTATTGTTTTTTTTTATCATGTATTACCCCTGTTGTTGTTGTTGTTGTTGTTTATCACCCTGATTTTTCCTCTGGGCTTATTTAATAGTAGGTCAATTCAAAACTCATGCAACAATAACAATAACAACAACAACAACAACAATTTCTCTCACTATGGATCTGTGAAAGTTCAAGTGCCCTAAACTTTGCTTTGTAACCCGTAGCAAGATTGAATTATTATTATTATTATTATTATTATTATTATTATTAGAACACTGGCTTGGAATGCAGAAGGCCGCGGGTTAGAACCCCACCCTACTAGGTGTGGCCCCACCAGGGGGCCATCCGGGTGCTGTTCCTGAGCCCAAATAAAATGGGAGGGTTGTGGCAGGAAAAACATGGTAAATCAACGATGTCCTAAAAAAAAAGAAGTAAAGACATGAGGTGGGTATGCGTTTGTATTTAAAAACCTTGACCGAGTCAGATGGTCTGATGTCAGCAGGATGTTATTCCATAAGAAGGAGGCATGAGATAAAAAAACATGCGCTTCAGCCTACTGACATCTTTTTTAACTCCGGGGACACAGAAGCCCTGGGTACTGAGAGTGGAGAGCATGGGGTGGAGTAAAGGGTTTAAAGAGATCAGACAGGTACGAAGGAGCAATTCCACTTGTCTGCTTGTTAGGAGGGGAAGATGTTTTTAGGCAAAAAAAAAAAGAAAAAAGAGAGAAATCTTATTTCAGTTATTTCAGTTAGGGGAATTGTTGGGTTCTCTTTATACATCTTTATAATCTTGACTTTATTCTGTAAAGTGCCCTGGGATGACTTTGTTGTGAATTGGCGCTATATAAATAAAGTTGAAATTGAATTGAATTGAATCAATTTGGATTTGGTTAGAGGAAGGTTGGAACCGTTTGTACTTGGGGGTTTCTGTAAGAAATATATATATATACACAAAAAACACACAAAACACACATACACATGCACTGTACATGATGAATGTGTCTTAACAAACCTGCTAAGCATTATCCATATTTAATCCACAGAGCTTCATAAAAAAATAGTATTGTAGCTTCAGAACACAACTAGAGGGACACTACAATCAAAGAGCAAGTGATTCCAAACCGTCTATATACTTTCATGCTGCAAAATATATATGTGTTCAATGCAGACGACACCTTTTTCCCCAAACATTTGTTTTATAATATACAATTTTAGAAAAAACAATACTGAGGGGGGGGAGGCCCCCCCCCCCCCAGGTCCCTCATTAAAAGCTTGCCCATAAGTCAGTTCGATTGGACATTCAGAATTCACAGTGATGAGGAGTCATTGACCAGACAGACGGCAGATTTCTCAGTAGAAATTATAGGAGAGAACGGATCAGGGAGGACAGTGATGGCTCCACCAACATGTTCCTCTCGCTCTCTTTCTCCTAACATTGGAACATACCCAGCTTCATTTGACTAATTCAGAATGTTTAAACCACACATTAGCATATGAACTTTGAAATGCAGTTTTGCACTGAATGGGGGCTTTGAATTTTATCCTCCATCATTTCACAGAAACTGCATTTAAGACCTTTATTGCAAGACTATGCAGGAAGGACAATTAGAGCAACCAACTGGTCTTTCAGTGCACACGTCGGCTTGCGAGTACTGCATTAAGACAGATTTAGAAATTATTTTAAAATTGTCCACTTGAATTTGAATTCAGAGTAGACGTGTCCTCAGCAAATCTGTCATTGCGGTGCTTGTTCCAGTCGAACAGATTGGTATTTATCGTCACAACAAATAGAGCTCTCTCTGGGGGACACTACTGGGTTTTATTCTCGTTCCAGAGACAACTGACATCCCACAGTGTGCATTACAGACAATACACACAAGCTATCAAAGTATCAAAACTATCTGGGAGGATCTGAACAGATGACTTGGCAGTGAATTTGCAGTGACATTGAGATCCCTCCGGAGAAGAAACACAAAGTTGTTTACCTCACTGTTGGACCTGATTTGTATGGTCAATGAGTATTTGTTTCCTCACTGATGGGGACAGTACAGTGTCGCCGCAAGCACAGACGTGAGTGTCATAAGGAGTTTTTTGTTAGATGTCGGAACAATCACCGGCGACAGACTTGACTCCAAGGACATAAGTGATTGTTTGTCTGTTTTGTTGTGTGGGACACACACGATAGACTGTGGACTCTCTGCATGAAATAAATAGGAACACAGGAAAGGAAGTCATTTTAACTTGCTGAAACATTCCTGAATCTCATCATATCGAAAACCTGGACTTTGGTGTTGAGCTACATAGGTCATCAAAGACTCAGGCATGTAAAAAAAAAAGGCATGTAAATATCTGTAGCTCAGTTGGCAAGGCAGTTGACCACAGATCACAGGGTCAATGGTTCAATCCCCGGTCCTGGCTGTTTGTTGAAGTGTCTTTGGGCAAGTCACTGAACAGCCCATTTCCATCCCCAGCTTTGCAGTGCTGGTCTAAGCCTGGTAGAAATCGGGGAAGGTTTTGTCAGGAAGGGCATCAGATGTAAAAACTCTGCCAAATCAACATGCAGACAATGATCTGCTGTTCCTGATAATGCCTCATTGTACCTGAGGAAACCTAAGACTGTTTTACATTCTTTCACAGGACTAAATTGATTTTACATTACTTGAACTGCTGCACACAAGCCCAGTTTCCAGAAAATTTAGGACATTGTAAGATGTAAAAAAAAAATCCTGCAATGATTTGCAAATCATTTGAAATCTAGATTTGATTGGAAATAGTACAGGGAGGACATATGAAATGTTGAAACTGAGAAAATGTATTATTAAAATTGGAACACATTAAAATCAAACACCTGATCTTACATCTTACTGCAACGAGGTTAAATAGCAGCAGGTCAGTATTGAATATAGTTTCTTAAAGAAATGTCTCAGAAGTAAGGACTGACTTTAGTAGTGGGAAAGAAAATATAAAGAAATTGTAAATCCATAGGATTCAGGTATTTATTTATCTACAATATGGTTCATATAAAAAACAAACAAACACACACATTCAGAGAATCCCCAGAATACTACGGACCGGGACAAAAAATAAAAGTGAATTGGCCAGCAGCACTGCAACAAAGCCAGATGTGAT
Organism: Channa argus; assembly: GCF_033026475.1. Taxonomy (NCBI): domain Eukaryota; kingdom Metazoa; phylum Chordata; class Actinopteri; order Anabantiformes; family Channidae; genus Channa; species Channa argus. Next base: position 24,689,198 of record NC_090203.1, read on the forward strand.
TGTGTTAGTGGAAACCACTGCATGGGCTTGGGGACACCTCTGGAAAGCACTGTCAGTGAACATACAACATACAACAAACATACTACATTTGCCGTTTAAAACTCCACCGGGCCAAGCAGCAAGTATTTAGAGGATACGGCCATTTTCTTTGACTTAGCAGTTATCAGTGTACAGCTCAAAAGTCAGCATCTATGACTCTGTGGGGTTGCATTAATGCACATAGCACGAGCAACTAACACATCTGTATATAAACCATCAGTGCTAAAAAGTTTTGTTTATTTCACCAACACAATGTCAAAACACTTTCTGCACATTTTACAACAGCATGGCTCAGTAGTAAAAGAGTTCGGGTGCTAAACTAATCTGTCTGCAGTTCAGTTCTGATCTGTCACCACTTGAAAACATAATTGAGTTAAAAAATGCTAAAAAGGGAGCCCTCAAATGTTAAGCATCAAAAAATGTTATATTAAGCAAGAATGGGAAAAATATTCTTCTCAAAATTAATGCATTTGGTCTCCTCAGATCTGAAATGCTTAGCGTTAAAATTAGGTCCTGTAGCATAGGGTTAAATGTGCATCTGTCCCAGCGCTGAAATGTGTTCCTGACATTAAAATCAAAAAAGTTAATTTGATCTTAAATCATCATAAAAACATCACAACATGCACATCATCATTCTTTTAGACAAGCTGTTGTGAATCAGGCATTTTAGGCTCCAACAATCACGAAAAAGGTTTGCAAAATCCTGGAGGGACTAAATTGTCAAATTGCGTTCAGCCCCAGCCTTTCTGTAACAACTCAGAACAAAAACTGGAATCAAGACAGATATACACATTCAATACAGTTTCAGTTTACTGCACACAGGTGACTCACAGGGGAACTAAGAGGATGTTGGTGAATTGTCAGGGCAGAGAGCGAGAGGTTGGCTGCTATATGCTGACTGGCTGATTGCACTGAGAGGAAACAGGTGAGGAGGGTTAGGTGACTCATGTGGCAGGAGAACAGGAAGCAGAAGGGAGAGAGTACAATCAAGTTTCATCGTTTGCATTCCACATTTGTATTCCTACTAGCGACACAAAAGGATTTCTGTTCATAAAGCTTTAAAAGGTGGAACTAATTTTAAACCTTTAATGTACTGAGAGCTGCCCTATAATGTCGAGTATCATATTTGATACATCCATTTCTGAGACGGGATGTTTGAAAAAATAAATGTGTAGATGTTACAGATGGCCAAGGAGAAAAGTTTTTTATTGCCCAAATTGTGTGCAATGCCACATTTATTTAATATGATAAAAAACACTATTATTAGTTTTTTTCCCATTATGTTGCAGGGCAAAATAAAGACCTCAAATTAAAGAAATGTAAATGTTTTGCCCATTGTTTCTGGTGTCAGCAATTATAGGGTTAATAAAACATCAGCATTTACAGTATTAGTTGGTCACATTTTGAACTGAGAAGCTGGATCTGCAAAGTAACTAAAGCCTGCAAATAAATGTAGTGGAGCAAAAAAAAAGTATTTCCACTTGAACTGTGGTGGATTAAAAGCAACATAAACTCGGAATAATCTTATGTGAGAGTTTCTCAAACCTGTACGTATGTGCAGTACATTAGTACAGTAATTGTACTTGCCGTGTTGCTCCAATCTGCCACGTCGTTAGAAAAAAGAAGCCTGGTAAGGTGAAGAAAGGAGCGTGATGATCCCAGCTCCACGTGATGCTCTGCTTGAAACTTTAAATCACTCTAAGCTATAGTCTGTGGCAGAAGGACGTCTGCCGGACAGCCCTGAAACTGAATGCTTCTATTTCTGTGCACCTTCCAGCTGTGTTTTGAAGCACTTACAGCAGTACTTTGACAGGGCCGCGGACCAGTTCTATGTGCAGCAGAATATATTTAAAGTGACCTCTTTTAAGTATGACACTTGATGGCTTTTACATGTCAGAATGTCAGCTGGAGAGAAGTGCGGTGCAGCGGGGACAGGGCTGAATCAGAGATGGGCTGAAAATGCATGCGATAAGAGTACTCGACTGGCTAATTCCTCTCCGTAAATATCAAACGCACGAGCGGCATTTCACTTCCACTACAGCAGGACACACTGAGACAAAGAGGTAAAACAACTCAAAAGGGAGTTATTCAAACGCTTTGAATGAGTCAGAAACACAACAGCATTTTACACGGTTTGATATGTGCGTCGGACACACCATCTAAAGATGTGTAGGTTTAAGGACAGGCTCAGAGAAAATGGGCCAATAGTAGAAGGGCCCCCCTCTCTGCTTATGTATTTAAGATATTTTGTTTTGAAAGGTTGTGTCAAGTTTTGGTTGATTTCTGACTGTTTTTTGTTCAATTTGTGTCGGTTTTCGTCTTTTTGCATCGATTCGCAGGAATTTTGGTCATTTTGTCCTTTGGATAGTTTCCGGTCATTCATATTTAGCTTGATATTAGCTGAAAGCTGTTTTTCTTAGCAGAAGATGGAGCTTAAGATCGCGAAGGGTTCAGCTTTGACATTAAAGTCAAGTGGTTAAGCATAAGGAGAGACACTGGTCAGATGCCAGGCCAAAGAAAACCTTCTAAAAAGTCTAATTTCGAAACAACTTTTGGAGTCACAGATGGACTAAATACACTTAGTGCAGCCTTTCCACCTTGCTGGTACAGGGGAGAGTCCAGGCATCACCCAAAAAGCGGATTTATGGGAACGGATAGAAATCTAGCTGTGCACCTCAATCAATTATTTTTTTGGGGGGGATTTCAAAAAGTATCAGTGCTCTCAAAAATCACTTTGGTTTAGCCTCACACTCAGCCAGACTGTTGAATAATTAATCTGTGAAATACCTAATCTCATTTTATCTTGAATATACGGAGGTCTCGGGCCTTTTTATGTGGGTGAGAATAGTGGAGGTTGTTCGATTACAAAGGTGTCATTGACTATTTATTTGTAGCCCCTGCATTTAACTTTTCATGCTGCACACACAAACAGCAGGGAGGGGAAGGAGGGCTGATCAAAGCTCCCTTTCATTTCACCTCTAGAGTGTGGCCTAAGATCAGGCCTCCATCACTGCAGAGATTCGCTCCTTCACCACTACACCGTTCATCCCGCCGCAGTTATTTGTGTCTGATGCCCTCTCTCTGTTCATGAGGAACAGTGTGCTGCAAAAGAAAAATCTTGACAGGACAATAATTCAGACGTTACACGTGATGAAAAGCGGCTTTGCCAAGCACAGGAGATCATTTCTGTTGTTTCCAGCCTGATCAAGATGTATCGAGATTTTTCCCAAATGAAAGACACAATCTCGCCTAATGTCAAGATACTGTCACTTGTTTCTCTAAACGCAAATTGGAACAGAGCAGTGCACCATTGCAGTGGCATTGATTTTCACTGCTTTTAAATAAAAAGTAGTTATGTGTTATGACAAATGTGTGCAATTGATTTTAGACTTGTCTTTTAAATTGAACAGTGTCAGTCAGTGTCACCTCATGCAGAAAGGACGAGCAGTGATAGTCACCGTGAAATAAAATCAAAACCTGACTTTTCTTTTTCTGTATCATGTTTAATTATGCCTCAAGGGGCTTAATGTCCCGTCCATCTGATCTTTTCAATCCTATTAACCCTAAACTCTGCTGGCACTCATTGGTCTGCACTTTCTAATGTTTCACGTTTTTTCCGTGCAAGAGAACAATTGGGAGGGAAAAATAATAGTTAACTGAAAGATTTTAGAATTTCTTTTATTGTTTCAGCACAAACTGTCAGTTTTGAACAACAACGGGTTGATAATTTCTAACAAAAGCCTGTTTTCACGTCATGTCTGCAACGAGTCTTAATAAGACCAGGGCATTGTTATAAACTTAGTTGTTATAAACGAAAAGCCATTGTTCAGTATTGACCGGAAGGATACTGCGGTCAATTCACACTATTAATAAAATAAAATTAAACACTCAGATTTCTCCTAATACCTGTAAATGAAGTGATAAGTTGTGGAGCACTGTCCGGTTTTAACCAGCTGACATGGAGCAGAGTCGTACTCAAAATGAACTTTAGTGAGGTTGAGAGAAAATAACTGAGGGGAATAAGTGTCACAACTTGTGAGAAATGAAAGAAATTATGGCTGCTGAGAAAATCAACCAGAGTTGCAGAGGGAACGTTTATTCCTGTGTGATATTTAATAAACATAAGTTACATGTTTCTGATGCTGGTGTGTTTTTAAATTATTGAACATGAGTAATGGAACAAAGTAAATGTATTCAAGTACTGTACTTGAGGAACTTTACTTTAGGGTATTCCATTTTTTTCCTTTTACATCAATTATGTATGAGAGGAAAATATTGCACTTTTTTACAAAACATTAATTTAAATGCTTTAGTTACTTTTACTTTTCAGATACTGATTCTCAATTCCAACTACAATAAGTTAATACATTTTAAGTTATAATGTTTACAATATTTTTTTCTTCTTTTAAAGAGTTTAATTTCACTAGTGTTTAGCCCCGAACATTTGGTATTTTATTGATGCAAACTAATAGTGAGTGTCACTGGTGAGCAGTCAGGAAACATGAGGGGAGATATAGAGATATGACATAGAGCAAATGTCCCCAGCCGGACTAACCGTTTGACCATCTAGGAACTTCTTTACTTGAATATTTGCATATTCTGTTGTTTCGTACTTCGACTTTGCTACATTTCAGAGGCAAATATTGTACTTTTACTCTGCTACTTTTGAAGTTTACATTAATACAATCAAGTACAGTATGTAAAAACAATATGAAAATATGATCCATCAAAACAGCATATATAAGGTCAATAAATCAGCATAATTGTTATCAGCTGCAATATCAATTTTTACAACATCCTAGTCCTTGACGTGAGATGAGCAAAAAGAATGCTTTTACTTTTGAATTACTCGAAAGCTAATACTTTTGAAACTTTATTTAAATACAATTTTGAGTACAGGGCTTTTACTTGTAATAGAGTATTTATAAATTGGGGTATTACATCACATCTGCTTTTAATTAGGAAGCAAAAAAAAAATAAAAATGTTCATGAGGCACATGGGAAAAATCTGGACTAGTGTTCATTCATGTTATCAGCGGCATTAAGTTCAACACTGTTTATAATTTTGTTAGTGAAGTACAAGTACTTTAATTACACTGAAGACCCTGCATGTTGTACTTTAACCTATAAGTAAAGAATATGAAACAGTGCTTTTTAAGGCGATTACATGTTCTTAAGTATTGAGTTTGAGTTTGCCTCCACTCCAACTCCTGTTCACATGTTGTGGAACTGATAGGAAACTTGCACGTGTTCTCTTTGCTTCTCGACTCACAATAAAGAAATAGTCTGATAAACAGTTCGCTCAGTAAAGTCCGATTAAGTTTCTGTTGTCACATATGATGCTAAAGAAATCACATCGTATGTGCGGTGGTTATAGCGGTTAAAGAGGGAAAGATGGGCGAGTGAGCAGATATTTGATACAGATCATCAAATAAACACAGAAGCAACAATGGTCGTCCAGTGAGGTGTGTTTTCTGCCAGCAGGGGATGTTTTTGACTCGTATTGTTTCCTCTGTTTTCTGAAAATATGGGGACTTGTGAACTAAATCTTTCATATAATCTACTGCAGAGGTTTTTCAATCAACATTCTGAAAGTGTTTTCACATTGAACATGAAGGGAACAAAGCATGTGGATTTAGTCAGGCCCAACATTTTTGGTACATCCTAATATAGGCATTTATGGGTTAAAAGGGTTTAGAAACATTTTGATTTATCACATTTTCTAAGACTCCAAACTTCCAAGCCTCCAAAACTGTGTACTGTTTGAATCCTTTGTAGCCTTTTGCCAAAATCTAAATAATGTGGCAGGCTCTTTTTGAAGACACTCCATGTGTCACTAATGCTTCATCTATGCATTAACTCTGTTCCCCAAGCTCCAGGTGAATCCACCAAACCCTGAAAAGTGGTGTCTACTCCTACGTTTTCAACCTCCAGTGAAATCCTGTTCTTCTTTAAACTCTGTTTCCAATCTAAATTGACTCGTAACAAATGCAAATTGAACTCCAGCCTGCCTACATCCATTCTGTCAAAATAGTTCTGCAAGAATGATTGCTCATCAATTCTTCTTTGATAAAGATCATCTTATTCTAGTCTTAAAAGGATTATATTCGTCTTAAATCCCATAATGGGATCATGACACTGTAATCACCCGCAGATTTCCAAATTTGAATAGTCTGCATTGCAACTTGGCTCACGTTTCAGATGTCCACAGGACTGTCAGGACTGAAATCCCGAGAGAATAAAGGGTTATGTTGCGCCTCAGTCCTACCTGACACCCAGTCTCATCCGCAGGGGAAGCTGCACACTCAGTGTCGGTGAGTCCCCGACCCCTTGCTTTAAGCAGTGAGTCCTGCCGTCCGACAGGAGGCGTGTCTCCCCTACGGCCGGAGCGCAGCGCCACACCAGATGCAAGTGCGGGGAAAGCGACTCGACTCCATACAGAACCAAATCAACTTCTTTGTGCTGCTTTGATGACTAGTCCTTTCTCCAGCTTTATCTAAGGTAAGCCCGCTCTTCTCAACTTTACATTGACTTGCACGCTTTCGGTGGATTTCTTGCCTCACCCCCCCCCCCCTCCCGCCACCCCGCGTGTAACATCTTTCAAGGAACAGGTATGAGGGAGGGAACAGATAATACCGATGCTATTTCATATCGTTTCCAACCGGCAAAATGCGCAGAAAACACCGCTTCGCGCCTCACCGGTGAGATTTGAAGTTCATCCGCGAGTTCATTGGAGCAAAGTCGCTTTTCACCTGCGCGCTAAGGACGCAGAAAACACTCAAACGTCTCAGAAATAGGCTCTGACTCGTGGTTTAATAAGCCTCGGAGGGACGTGACCTCCCGTGTCTTTGCTCGACCTCTATTTGGAAACGCTTGTCACCTTTTCGGGTTCCTCCTCCTCTTCCTTCTCGGACTGATGCCTTCACTGTGGTGGGGTTGAGGGACGTTATGGGGCTCGTTAAATGCCCATCGTGATCCGCTTTATGAATGATCCGTGGATAACGTCCCTACTTTACGGGGCTGCTGGGTGGGAAGTAGAGACGAGCCGCGCATTTAAATCCCACAGTTGATAAGTATATTAGCTTTAAATCAACTTTATCATTGGACAGCTGGAGCAGCGACACTCAACCTGATTAAAAAGCCCTTTTCAAATGAACAAAGGGGCATTTGTTGAGGTGTAGGTCTATCTGTAAAATAGAGCTGAGTAAAAAAAAGCAGTATATGCATTGGTGCCAGCTGTGACTATTCAACTGCCAACCCTGCACACTCCGTAAGCACCTTTCTGGCCGTGAAACTCGGCGATCAGACAACCACGGCTTGGGGTTCCTAACATCAGTTCAAGGCATCTCCTTCTTATCATTCATTTTTGGGAAGTAAAATCAGTCAGGGCAATCAATTACGTAAAGGCAATCTGAGTCTTTTTTTTTTCTGTTTTTAACAAATGAAATGAATGGAAACAACTACTGCAACCACTAAAAACGTGGGGATATTAAGAAAAAAAAATCAAAGTGAGTCTATTCCAAACCATCAGAAATTACCTTTTGCTACACGTGTAAACTGGAGCGCAGTCTTAATTGCAACAACTCTGATAACATTATGGCCTCTTTTTGAAACCATATCATTAAAACCATACAACTTAGTCACAGCCTTCCAAAATAGTTGGCTTAGCCAGGCGTGGGTCAAAAACAAATTAATGCTCAAGTGGAAGCAGGTGGCAGAGTGAAACAATATTTAACCTTTGGACATAAACTGGCCGCCAATGACAGAGGCGCTAAACGAGCAGAACGAGTTGATGGAGAGTCGCTGTCCGTGGTGCTGAAACCCCCTCTGCCTAAAACACGTATTTAAAGAAAGTCTCTGTCCTTGGTGCTGAAATCCCTTCAATGCACAGCCTTCATTCATTGCACAGGCGTTGACCGTGGTTCTGAGAACTCTTCAAAGCTCTCCTGTTTACAGACTCAGACATATCACGTTTTTATAATATCACCACTTATGTGTTGTTATGTTTATTTCTCACATTTTCACACCTTGTAGTAGAGGTCAGCCTGCCATTCAGTTTTAATTGCTCCGCATTTGAATTATGTTGACATGTCTACCGTGAGTTTAAACTCAGCATAATTTGACTTTCAGACTTAATAATCAGTTTTCGTTTCTAAAAATCCACTCAGAGTAACCCGCATGTTTATTTTATTTTATTTGTTATTTTATTGAAAAGTCAGAGGCCACGGTCCAGCCTGTGGGAAAGTGGATATAAGTGGCGAATTTCTTGGAACGTCAGCGCATAAAATCAGTCAGTAATTCACATAAGTGAACAGATAAGGTTGTTCTCGCCATCACAAGTCAGACTTTACCTGACGCGCATTGAACAGCCTGCCCAGTCTCGGTGTGAGGAAAAGTAGAAAGATTTTCAGAAAGTAAGTATTCCAAACTAAGAACATGAGTGCAGAAATAGAGGGGTGCGAGCAGAGGCTATTCATCATTTTGAGTGTGCAGTGACAGGTTTGGTTCACGGAGCTCGCACACGAGTCCAAGCTTGAGTGAATCCGATCAAACAAAGGCGATCTTTTTTCAAATTCATAGACTGGCTTTTTCTTTTGCCAGTAACAGCCATCGAACCGAGCCAAGGGTGGTAATCTGAGGGAAAATCGGAGAGCGGCGGCTGGCTGACCGGCAAGTACACGACTTCAGGGAGGGGGGGTTATAAAAAAGGAAGCACAGGGCGAGAGAGGCGGGAGAATATGGGTTAGGCATGGCAGTTTAGGCACGCGATATAGATCAGGTTGAAGTGTGGCCAGTCGAGAAACATGCCCGATCCACCCTGTGCGCTCTCCAATGTCTAGTGTTGGCTCGACGTCAGATGCTGTGCGGCAGTGCAGCAGGAGGAGCTCGGTGTGGCGAAGCTGATGCTCGCACTCTCACTTTAGGTCCTGCTGGATCTCTAGAAACCTCCGCTCTCTCCCCCCCCACCCCCCCCCCCCACCCCCCACCCCTCTCTCCCTTCCAACCTTTGCCTGTGTCTCTCAGCAGATGGATTTCTTCAAGCTCTGCCCAGTGTAACATGGATGCCCCGCCACCCCCACCCCCACCACCTCCACCGTCATCTTCCTCAGCTGAGTCGGAGGGCTTCTTCTTCTTCTTCTTCTTCCTGGCGCATTGATCTGGACACGCAGTGTTCTTTTTTTGTTTTTTTGTTTTTGCCAAATGGATGTGGTGAAACCGGTGCCCAGCCCGCCAGTGGTGATCATGCCGTGATTTGGCAGCTGCCTTGCTTCACGTTAAAAGGGTGAAAAAGATTCTTGGGAATATATCGATTCAGGGAATAACAAAATCCTGTGCACCACTTAAGAACCATGAAGATTACCTCCCTGTTGATGTTTAATGCGAGATTCAGGTGCACCGTCAGGCTTCTACTGCTGCTATTACACTGTGTGGGATATTCTCATGGGATGCCACATGTCTTGAGATTTGGTGAGTCACTTCATTTCTGTAGCCCTAAAAGTTTGACTGGTTTCTCTCCCCATTCCATCATACGCTTTCCTCATCCTGACTTTACTTTTCCTCCCTGTTCTCACTTGTGGGGAATAGTTGAAGTCGCTCTTCTGAGTGTTATTCACCGTGTTTTTAGATGCAGCTACAGAGTTGCTAAAGATTTGTAGTGCCAGTGGAAGGCTGCCATAAATAGGAATGGATATGTGAATGACCTATAAGGAGGAAATATTGGGCAGTAGGTGACTTGTTGCTTTGTGGAGAGTTTCAAAATAAAAGGTTTAGAGGTGGCATGTCTCACAACACAGCTATGTGAGTGTTCACTCTCTGCTGTGTGTGTCCATGTTTCACAAATTTATATTTTATTTTACCTTGAGCAAAAGTTTGTCCCGATTTTGTCCCATAATTTTCCGATTTAATTCCTAAGCAGCTCAAAGTAGGAAAAACATTTCACCTCCACCAGGTAATACACTGTTTGTTGTAACATATACAGCGTGTGATGTGTACGTGTGAAATATTGCAGCAAAACTCGACATGTTTTTCTAGTTGCATAATTTCATTGTGGATGATGTGAAGTGGTTAAGCAGAATTTCATGCTGGAGCCAGTGGTTGGCATGTTTAAGCCTTGTAACAAACAGTGTGGCAGCTACCACAGAATTAAAGAGAAGAGAGAAGGAATACAATTAATGAAACAATAAAACACTTCTTAATTTATTCCATCACTTGTGTCTCTTATCAAGAACAGACAAGCGGCAAATACAACAACAAACATGAATAGAGAAATACACACACTGCTACCACAGGGATAAATTAACGTCGACAAACGTAGATGGGTTTTTACATGTGTGAGACAAGTGTAGGTGGGAATTCGAACTTCCTGCCTGCTGCATGTCAGTAAAGTTTCACTGTGTTTGCTGACTCGCTCCGACCCATGCAGCTGTTTACTCCATGTGTACGGACATCAGCGTGCCAAAAGACCAAACACCCTGTGTCCCAACACAGCTCAGTACATCATGTGCTTGACAATAACAGCAGAGATAGAAGGCCGGAGCTGAACTGTTAGAACCTAAAAACTACATGTTTTTATAGTTCTTCTCCTCTTCATCACTTGCAGTTGATAATAATACCCATAGGAATATTATGAGAAGCTGCTGTCTTCTTATGTGGGGCCGTAAAGTATTATGCAGTTCTCGTGAGAGGTCACCACGGTGGGAGCTAAAGTTACATAGAGGCTAATCCAGGTGTAGGTGGGTGCATATGCTGAAATGGCCGGTTTCATCAACATTATCTTTAATGCACATTCAGCTAGTACAAATATTCCTTCATCAGACATTAGAAATTTACATTTAAATTATAAGTTATTGTTATTATTATTATAATATTACCTATCGAGGGTAGGTGCAAACGTTTGCACAGATAAAATTTGAATTTTTTATCCCATACCTTTTTCTATACTCTCCTTAACTACTTTTGTATTTATTCTGAGGGCAAAAGCACATTTGGACTGGGTGAATGTGAATTCGTATGTTAGGATTAGAGTTAAGTTTGCATCCCCATTACATGCAATTTCACTGCAACATATTAATAATATAGTATAAAATCCATTAAAAAAAAAAACAGAAACAAATGAAAATTATATTGTTGCAACAGTTTGCATCCCCCTTAATATATTAATAAAAAAATCCTTTAACTAATATCTGAGGAAGGGACATTTGTATTAGCTGGACGTGCATTAAATATTATGTTGAAATAAAAAATACATTCTTTGTTTTACTCCTTTTTTACATTTCAAAATAAAAGGTATGTAAACCTTTGCACCCAACTGTAAATCGGCAGACGCACCCATCACCTACGAGTCGGTGTGACATCAAAATGATTTTGAAGCTGTTCTTTTATTGTGAAAATGTTACAAATTGAAGCTTTAAAAATGTTAATCTCCTGTTTGGAGAGCGAGCGTTGTTGAGACACTGTGATGTCACGTACAGCGATACAGAGCATATATAACTTCTGTGTACTGAGTTTGCATCATTGGACGGAAAGGAAGACAGGATGTTGGCTGTTTTTCAAATACTAACTTAAAGCACAGTTGTTAACATTGTTTTTTCCTGGCATGTAGCTAAAGGAATACAATATGGGATCTGAACTAAAGCCAAGCTTGCTGCTTCCAGCTGTGTTTGAGAAATGATTGTGACTTCATTAGGAATCGTAAACAAAAGAATACTTTGTGAATAATGATCGTTTTATAATTCTGAACATTCAAAGTAAGTTCTGCCTCAAATGTGTTTAAAATGGACTCTGGATGTGCCAAAAAATGTTTTAATTTCAGCCAGAGTGAGCTCAGAGGAAATATGTTATAATAAGATCAAAGAATGTACTTTTAAATGGGAGCAGGTGCCTCACAGTATTAGTAACCTTTCTATTGTCGGAACACTGCTACTTAAACTTCACAATTTCATTATTATTGTTATTAATGCATTATTCTAAACAACATCTTTGCAGATTTTTACTTTTTTTTTAACTTTTGTAGCAGCCAGTCTTTGAACCAAACAGGAGCTTTGCAAAGCATTCAGCTCATTCAATGAAGTGAAGAATTGTGGTGAGGAGGATTTTGATTGGAAGTTCAAGACTACCGCTCCTGACCTGCTCCTTTGAAAAAAAAAAAAGTTTTACAGATTCCTAAAATATTTGCAGAAAATACAAAAATGATAAAGATGAGTTTTAAATGTGCCCAGAATATTCACATGGAAGCAGGTTTACTAGTGGACAACCACAATAGTAAGCCACTGAAGATGGAGCTTGATTCAGATTGGCTGTGAACAGATACACACTGAACCACCACCTGCTCTGTAACTTCAGCCTGCTGCTGCAGGTTTGCTAAATTTTCCTGGAACGTTTTTTTCCTTAAGAGGTTAGATTATAGACAGGTGAAGTCAGGAAGTGAAATTACTTGTGAGGAGGAGAAGTCATGTTCAGGGTCACTTCACAGAAAAATGTATTTCACACATTTACTGCGAGCTGGGGGTGTAAAGCAGATTAAAAGCCGTATTAACAAGCACAACAACAACAAGAACAAAGAAAAAAACATACACATTGTATAGAAGGTCAGGGGTCAAACATCACATTTTTCATCGCTGCCACAGAGTCATGAACACCCACGAGGTTCCTCACATTCAAAAAAAGCTCATTTTAAGTGAGTGATTTTCTCTCTAAAATGTGTCTGTTTATACAGGCACTTCATGTCTTTGGGATTCTGAGAGCGAAGATTGAATTAGACGTGTTGGCGCTGGCTTCTGCAGTCGACATTAATATGAAGGTCACTGTCTAATGGGGCGAGCAAGCTAAATGTTGCAGGTCAAGGCTAGAAAAACTCCCTTTTTAGCAAAGAACTCAGGCTGTGAGAAGCTCAGCCTGTCAATAACTGAAGAGGAACGTTGACATTATCCTCCAAGCTCTGGGCCCCTGCCTCACTGATGACCTCTAAATAAGAAATGTGAGCTGCTGGGAAACAATGCGAGTGAAGCAGATCATCACGTAATGGAGAGTCAAGTGAGAATCACAGTATCATTCCATGAACAAACTCACTTCTCGGATAATATTCTGATGTATTTTCCAATTCATTAATGACACTGATCTAAACCCTAATCAAATGTTCACCCACATCCTAACAGTAGATAACAGGCACCCTGCTAAACAACAAGACAACAAGCTTTGCACTCATTTATTTACACTTATTTTAGCCTGTATCTTCGTAAAGAGCACCACCAGTTCAGGGATGCTCAAATCTCATTTTATGCAGAAACAGGAAGAAATTCTGAAAACCATGAACTGAAGGTGTGTCAAGCCATATTACTCTAGAACACTGCCACCTTTCACACCATTTAGCTTGAAATTATGTCCGTAATAGCGATCCATTATTCTTTAGGCAGAGCTTACAGGTTGGGAGGTTTGGGGTGGATGAGCACATAGTGCATCTGATTTATAAAGCAGTGCCTGGAGCTTGTGTTCTGTCTCACACTGTTATGTGTAACCACACTCTTTACAAACCAATACAGTTTTTTTAGTTGATGTGCTGAATAAATATGATAAAAAATACTGGTTAATTATATTTCTCACTTGTCATTGTGCTATTCACCATCACAAATTGGTTTCAAATGATTTGCAAATCATTGCTTTGTCTTCTTGTTTCCGTTTCACACAGTGTCCCAACTTTTCTGTCCATAACTTTGTGCCTTGTTGCTCCTGACTGTGCTGACCCCGTAGATGTCAATGCTGCTGCTCACTAAAATTTAAAAAAAAAGATTGTTGGAAACAACCGTAACAACCTCTGGACTGCACCTCTTTCAGAGAAAATAGGACCCTTGTTCTGTAATTTTCTGCTGCTAGATTTGGGCAAATTTGCTCATTTAGTCAAATAAAGTCAAAAGAAAATGCACCAACCATCCTCCTTTTCAGTGACAGATAATAGATAGTGTAGGAAAAAAGGGACAATAGCGCAGTTACACTGTGTGTGTGGAGTGGATAATCTGGTCGACTACAGTATAATGCATCTCTTATTCTCTTGATCCTGTCTATGCAGAGTAGCTCTGATGTTTCTTTTTGTTGGGGGTTGCATTGACTTTATCTTAGGACTGCAAGATAGCAGAGGGTGGATACTGAACCCAACGGGACTCAGGGGCTCAGGTTCAGACAGAAATATTAAAATCATGTTTGGGATGGGGTTAGTCCAAGGAGTCAGGTACAAGCAACAATGAGTCATTCTGGAAAAACACAGCACAAACTGTGTCAGGCTTGGGTTGAGTTCAGCCAAAAAATAAAAAAAGGCTTCTTGGGTTTGGCCACCATACTTTTGGGCTTGAGCTGGGTTTGGACTGAAATATGCTTGACAGATGTGTGTCCACATTTCTTTATTTTCTATGGATGACAGACACGTTTCTCTTTATTCAGTGGGAACTGATGTCCTGTAACTTTTGCTTTCACATTACAGGACAAAAGAACAGCTGTGTTAAGATAAAGCTGTGCCAAAAACACAATTTAGCTAATTTAAATGTAATATCAATTCAATAATGTCCAAAGCTAGCTGCAGCAGGGGCATCTGTCAGAGAAATTAGCTGCAAACATCTCTGACTGTGTAAAGGCCCAGTCACACTTTTTGCATCTGCATGACAATGTGTGGGTCCATGACATGAATTGCATCATCTCCCCAGTCCACTAGGGTCCAGATCGGACTCTCTGACAACAGCAGACAGGCCAAACATTTGTGTCCCATCTGACTTTCTTATGCACCAACTGTAAATGTGCCAGAAAAGAAGCTGCTGATTTCATATATATTAAATGTGTGTAACATTTATTTCAAGCCATTTATTTGAAGCATTTACACATTATTTCTTTCACTTTCACATTCATTAACAAAAAAGTAACGAAAATCAATAATGTAATAACTTGCGCATAACATAATAAGTGTTTGTGCATTTGTACGTCCACTTTAAACTTAAAAACAAAGTTAAAATTTGACTCAGGTTGTGCAGATTAAGATGCGTGATTCAAATTTATGTTATGATGACCTAAAAGATTTTAAGGATTTTTCCAATACACCTCAATTAGGATCTAACTAGATGACAAATACAAGCACACACACACAAATACACACATACACACTTTGACATGTGACCGAAGGAAGCTGGGAATCAAACCAACAACTGTGGGATTGGTGGACGACCGCTCTACCTCCTGTGCCACAGTCAGAACGAAAGTAGTTTAGAACCAGGTGTAATCTGGGGTTTTATATTCAGACACCTTGTTGTTTACAGTGTCTTGGTGTCTTTCTGTCTTCTATTTGTCTTCTACAACCAACGTGCCCTTGATCTCTGTAAGAGAAGAGTCTCAGTCACACCTTGGATCCTAGATGCTGCAGGTCCTATTTTGTACGATTCCAACAGAAGCAAGATGTTCTTTTGTTCAGTTCCTTAATGTGGTACTGGAAAAAAGACTTTGAAAAGGTTTGTGGTTGTATTACCAGTCAACTACAGCACAAATGTATATGGAGAAGACGCGAGATTTCAGTGTGTCCAAAAATATGGAGGGTAACACCCCATCTGCTTCATCAACAAATGACAAGCTGCTGGGATCCTGACCAAGTGATGCTGGAGATTCAGATGGTGATGTTGGAGAGGGTAAAGAGGGCCGAGATGATTTGCTCTCCACAGCGTGGGACTTGTCAAAAGAGTAAGCCTCTGATTTGCTGTCATAACCAGAGCAAAGTGCTGAGCTGTCAGTACAAGAGCTGGGAGGAGGTGAACTGGACTTGAGCTGAAGGGAGGAGTGTCAGAAACCCAGAGACTATGTGGTGACGGCCTTTGTAAGTGCATCTTTTTCTTCTTTGAATCAGGGTCTGGGCGTCTCAGTCATAAACAGAGAAGAGTTGTGCTCTTTTTAACACCACCCCCTCCCTTCAACCTGGACTCACTGGAGGAGGGACATGATTTCAGAGGCACATTCTTTATGTATTTTCACCCAGGCTTGGACGGGGATGCGCAGGGTGGTGTGAAACACACCGGATTCCGAATTAAGGTGCTTCATGAGCGGCAGCCCATTTGGTTCATTTTCTGCAGACAACTAATGCAGTAGTAGCGTTTCCCTGATGGTTGTGCACTTTGTCTCCCATACAGCCCTGAACACTCTTCTCTTAGATCCAACATTAAGGTGGCTGAGGCTCTCCTGGGCTTTTGGTGTTGATAAGGGACTGTCAGAAAGAAATAGTAAGATATAAAGACTTTAACGGCTGAGGAGCATTAAATACACCCAATGCTAGATTCTAACCTTTAGGGTAGCACATTTTACCGTTTATGCAGCTCTATTCTCATTATATCCTTTGTTAAAAATTGCATTTCCTTCTCCCTCTGGCTTCTGTTTGTCACAAGTGTTGCTGTACAGTAGACTGTGTACATACACAATTCCCTACAAGACACTGTAGCGTAAGTGACAATAATAATTCTCATGTTTAATATTTGGACCGCCTCACTTGCTGGATTGCCCATTATGTTTACTGCCTGTGTTGTCACACTTCCTAAATTTGTGATGCCACATGGGAGGTAACACTGCCTGCAAAACACTCTTGCTTGTATATCCATGACAGCTTTTCCATGACACCAACAGCTTTTCTGAGGCGGCTTTGTTTACAGAACATCCAGGATGACACGAATGCAGCGTCGCTTAAAAAAAAAAACAGCCCGACGAGCAAAGCGGTTATGTAATACTAAAAACATACACTTTTTAGGCATTGGATACATGGAAATGAGATGAAAGCATATACGACAGGAAATGTGAGTTTTTGCATGAGTGTGATGTTGCATGGAGTTAAAATAGTGTGTTTTGATTCAGCTGTTGGAGATGATTGTTTCCCTTAATGTGTACTAAAGAGCAGTGTTTCCAGTCAACTCAAGTCAACAATTATGATGCAATATTCATTTTATTAATAAGAACAACAACAACAACAAAAAAAGATACTAAGGGTTAGATAAAAACCTAAGGTTGTAAAATAAGTACTGTTGCTGCCCTTAACCATCCATTTCTGACGGATGTGGGTGGTGGGCTGGTTTTTGAACCACTTGACAAAGACTCGGAACACCCCACAAGACCTGTTAATTTAGAGATGCTCTGACAAGGGCCATAATGGTGAAGTCTAAAAAATCTGGATAAAACTCACTCAGATCCTTATGCCATGGCCACGTCTCAGGCCTCATGTGAACCTTGCCCAAGACTCACGTTTGTATCTTTCTATTTTTATTTTAAGCTGTGTTCCGCAGTAGCACTGATGGAGGGGGAGTTCGTTTCAGCCGTACTTACTCTGTTTTCTGAATAAAATAATTAAATACTGGTTGTATCTGGGTTGCATTCACGCACATGCAGCTCCAGTGACATGCTGACACGCGAGCCGACGTGTAGGTAGTGTGGACAGCTAGATCGATTAAAGTAGGAGTTTTTCCGTGGTGCAACATGTGCATCTCAAAAGTGCATCTGTGACACACTTTTGGTGTTGACACAGCATTATGCCAGCCCATTTTTTCTGCTTCCAAGCCATCAACTTGAAGAAAGGACTGCTCTATATCCACTGTGCCCCACCCTTTGACAGGTGCCACAGTAATGAGACTTGACTTGTCAGCGATTTTAATGCTGTGGCTCAATGTACGGAAAAGGCTCTGTGGTTGAGCACAATAATAATATGAATCCAAGCAGCATGTTAAAGATTCAACAGGGACTGTGATAAAAGCGCTCAGGGGCCACTAAACAGAACTCAGCAGAGAGATAACACACAATGAGAAAACACACAATGCACAAGGCCTAGGATGCCATTGCATTGCAACTACGATTAGAGAATTAGCTAAACATTTGGGAGAATATGCTAATTTGCGTCCTTTGTTTGTGTGTGAAGCACAAATGTTTCGCATGGTTGCATCAAAATATCTCATATAAACTGTAGTGGGCATGTGAACTTGCATTTAATAAATATTACCCGGTTAGTCATATTTAAAATGTTGTATATCCCTGTAGCAAGGCTGTGCTGTGATAGAAATAAAAACGACCTTTCCTGCACAACACAACATACCACGCTTTCTACATCTTTCAGCCATCTGTGGCTCCATATTCTCCCTCTTTCTTCTTGCTTTCTGTGCAAAGTAGATTCCTATAAAATACCACTGCGCTTCTACATTCTGTAGACAATTTTGATTTGAATCCTTTATTTCTTCGGACAAAACTGACTGAGGATCCGGTGTCCACTTAAACATTTATCACATAATTTATAACACATTTAAAAACTGAGCTACAGCGACGTTTCATAATTCTAATCCCTTTAGGTTAGATTTGATATTTACAATATTATCATTCACCCCTATGTTTATACAGTGGCTTCCACATATGGGTCCTTACAAAATAAGTTATTGGTAAATACATCAATGCTTCTTCTTAACAGGTTATATGTGAACCCTCCACTTCCACTTTTCATTGTATGCTAAACACATCCTAACACCTACTGTATTTTAGCAAATGCCACACACTGCATTAATGCTAAAGCCTGTGATACACCAAGCTGACAGACGCTCCCCGATGGCCTGACCCTCAGAGAGCGTTTGCACTGTGTCCAGCACCACAGATGGACGATTCAGCAGGTTGAATGGGAACCGCTGCACTCTGGATGTAGTTTTACAAGCTGTTTCTATGTAATCTGGAAAATGCCTGGAGAATCAGGTCCAGCCGTTGTCTGGAGTTTTCGATTCACACTTGTAGACGCACTCTCACATGGTGAGAAACTCGATTTCAGCAAATGGTGGTGGCTGAACACGTCCACTCGCTCAATGTAAACTCTTCAAAGAATTCACTGCTCTATTGACACACGGGCTCATTTGGATATTACCCAGACAGGATAAAGTTTGTGCAATGTCCCACCGTCTGACTTGGACATTTTAATTTAAAGTTACTAGCAAAAGTAAGGCATCAAGTACCATGGCTGCAGCACTGAAATACTGTGACCATACTTTTCATAATCGTGTCAAAAAGTCCGAGTACAGAAACCAACTCACGAACAGAAAGAAAGTGCTCAAATGGCCCTTTTTGGTCCACATAAGCACAACCTTGGCTGCAGCTATTCCATTAATGGCGGCTTGGTGTGTGAGAACAGATGGAGGCTGAGGTTGTAAATGGAAATATCAGCAGCAGCTTTAGTGTGAGCCTTCACATTGGATTGAACCCCTAATTGCCGTTGAATATGATTTGTAAGTGCAGTGAAATGTTAAAAGTCAAGGTTATCCAGAGGTAGGCACGTAGCTGTAGATGTACGCTGGTTGGTCTACGTTTGACCTCAAGGTAATCTTGATTTGATGGCAATGTGTTAAGGAGGAAATTTCTAAAAATGAATTCTGCACTTTTTTGTTTGGGGATAATTTATTTTTTTTTAAGCAAGACTTGGACACAACAAACTATTTTTAACCCAGAATAGTTTTCTTTGGCAAATGCCATTATAAACAACAAGCCTTGGGGTGTTGCAGATTAATGAGAAACACTTTAACTGCTGGAAGGAGCCGTTTTTGTTAACCTCAAAGCTTCAAACTGTACCTGAAAATGATCATCCATGGGCACTTTTCGTTTTTTGCAGTCTTTGTAATATGACGGATATGGAGTTATAAATCTGCTCTCACTTTCCAGCTTATGAGACAACGTGTGCCTATATGAAAACCAATAATGCTGAGCATAGGCCTTTTATATATTTAGGCTGAAATTCACTGCGGTTTTCCTTCAGGTGACTTTGTGTTCATTATACCTCTCTGCAGTATAAGAAAAATGGCACTTTTCTGCTGCAACCCTCCCGTTTTTATCCTCGGGACCGAAGTGGCCCTTGGTGGCTGGGCAAGGCCACACCTGGTTGGGTGGGATTCAAACCCACGGCCTTGTTTATATATAGTTTATACATTAGCACTTCTTCAGCTACTAAGTGCTCGGACCAATGAATTCTTCCACTCAAACATGCTATGTAACAATTATTGTAAAACATGTTTCTGAATTTCTGTGTAAAATGATTAACAACATTGTTGGGCAAAAGCAAAGGTTATGACATTGAGCTGAGGACCTCAGGACAATCTGTATCTGTTGCCAAAGCATTTAGCTAACATCTTGGGATGTCATGCTGCAGCAATGGCAGGAAAATAAACATGCTGTAAACCTAGACTCAGATCGTCACTGAAATGAAAATGAGGATGTACTGGCAGACATTCATATACTGTTTTATATAAGAAATAAGAGGCAGTGGCATGGGATTGGATTATTGATATTTGGGAAAATATGGGCATCGTATAAGAATCATTAACACCGTGTCCTTGCTTGGGCAAAGCTTCACAGCCACTGTAGTAGAATTCCTCAGTAGACTGATGCAGATATGTGTATCATTAAAAAGCTAAACTGGGCTTGGAAACAGGATGTACTTTTGCTGGTTTCCCATAAATCAATGTTGTGTTTGATTATGAAAGCCCTGGTCATTGGTTCAGTTAGGTATAATAACCACCTGACCCAATGCTGCTGTGACGTTGCTGAACATTGGTCAGGCCCAGAAAGACGAGCAGTCAGATGATCGAAACGTGTAGAAACAAAGCAACAGTTTAACATGATTATTATTTAAACCAGTTACTGTGAAACGACAAAATGGTTAAATATGTAAAATATTAGGACTGCACCATCTGAAATTTATTTAACACATTTCTTTCTAATCTGATGTATCTTGTGTTAATAGTTGCCAAATTATCCTGCCTGCAGAGGGAGTGGAATTTATAGAATGTCCAAGTTGGACAGGATTCCCTTTCTGGGGGAGTTTAAATGTGAAGAATGAAGTCCATAACCATCTGTTCATTAGATTGTCATTTTTCCTGTGTAAAAAGGCAAATTCAGCCCTGGTGGGGATACTGATCTCACTATATAGAATGTTAGGTCATCATTTGGAATCTTTGTCTGGATACTAGAAAATCTACTTTAAATTTAATGTCAGGGTGGTCAGTAATGCTAGCCGGTGCAAGTAGCTCTGGAACAACCATGCAAACTACTTTAGTAACATGACCTGACAAATGCTAATACCTTCCAAAGAAAGAGAGTGTATATTCCTTATTACAGTATGCATCCTTGCGAACCTGCTTTCAGCCAGCAGGCATGTTTGCTGAGACAGAAAGAAGTTCAGCAGTTTCACAGAATGGCAACGCTCATCGTATCGCCCTTCATTGAGGTTAACTCAAGCATATAATGTGTCAGTGACTTTTTTGTGCCTTTGGCTGCGGAGCACACGTTCTACCATGGAAGCGCTTCCCCTTCACTTGTTCTTCTAGTTTATGACGACTTTCTACTACTGTTGCTCTTTTAGTGCTCTTATTTAAACAGATGGAGAGTTCAGTGCTCCTGTTTTTTAAGGTCGAGGGTCCTCAGCGTTTGTTTCCTTTCAACCATATGTGATTATTGCATAAAGAAAACAATTGTTACTGAGATGCCAGTGAAGTAGAGATGCATTTACCGCAGAGTTAAACCTTTATGGTAAATGGTCTGCACTTATGTAGCACTTTACTAAAGCGCTTTACACTGCTTCTCATTTACCCATTCGCACTTACAATCACAGGGGGGAACATGATTTTGTTTCCCCCCTTATGGTAGAAGCTTGTGCCTTATTATTAAACTTAATTGTACTGAAACTAACCCAAACCTTTTTTCTTCACCCAATCAAGTGGTTTTTGTGCTTGAACATAAGAATGGTCTCTGAAGCCTCGATATTTAATATCATAACTACGACAACAATGGGAAGGCTCATTTTAACCCATATAAACCTATTTAACCTACCAGGATGCATTAAGTCACTTACTGAGCCAAACTATGAGCTAGCAGCCCTGGTTCTCCTGCAAACTCTGGATCTACCCCAGGGTTTTCTACTATTTTGACATGCTTCCAGTAGAAGGGGGCTGCCCAGGAAGCATTCTGATCACATGCCTGAAACACCTCAAGAGCGGTGGCTCTACCTTTACCCCTCTATGGATGTTCAAACTCTGTAACTAATTACACTTATTTGTTTTGGTCACTACTCAGAGGTTGTGACCACAGGTGAGTGTTGGAATGTAGATGGGTAAATTGAGAGCTTTGCTTGCCAGCCGTGATCAACAAAAAGCACATGCACTACTTCATATGACCTTTAAATTGTAATGTCGTAGTAATAGTATCAGTGGTGTATTTAGCTGAAAATTTCAGCCTAGTACATGTAAATGTGGATGTTGTGTCAATGTCGAAACACTTTTGACATATGATACTGACCTTTTGAAAAAGCTAACATGTCTTCTGAGCTACTCAGGATGAATGTTAAAGATGATGAATGTTTATTCTTTTCAGTATAGAAAATGTGCAATGAGTGATTTATCTCTGTTGGCATCTATGAAATACATTTTTAAAAAAGCAGTTGAGTAGTGCTGATAGCCAAATGCTTAAGGGAAGTGCTACATCATCCTGGGTTTGACTCCAGCTCATAACCTTAGCTGCATGACGCACCCCAGTATTACTATAACTGAAGATTATTGTGTACATGTGAACATAGTCACTGTCTCTGCTGCTTGTCATATTCAAAGATGCTTTGCAAAAAGGACAGATTCTGTACTGTGGGACAGGAAATGACTCAACACACTGGTCTTGGTACTTGTTGCCTAATTTCCTCTGTGCCATGTTCTCTCCATGTCTACTCATATCTGTGCTATTCTCCTTGCTGTTTTTACAAGGCATCAGAAAATAAAATATATTTTACTTAAATTACTTTATTTGCCTTAGTGCTGCCAGTCTGAATTATCAGCTTTCCTAAATTGAGTTTAGCAGTGGTGGCTTTGTGAGCATTACACTGTGTCTTGGCCAACAGCCAACACTCTGCTGGTAAATATATTTAAATCAGTGCAAAGCTGCTTAAAATATTCATATTTCACTCATAGCTAGTTTATAGAAATTTGAACCCGTCTAAGGCTTGCAAAATCAGTTACATGGATAAAAAAATATATATCATTTCACATTTTCAGGGAACAAAGAATGCGGGAGCTGGTTAGTGGCGGTGAGGCGTTGAGCCCCTGTGCTCAGTGTGTGTTTTTCTGATATGGCTGGCTTTAGATGCTCTGTCTCTCCCACCCGAGAGAAGAAGGAGAATGAATGCCATGTTCCTCTCGGTGCGTCACACATGAAGACCGTTAATATGCCACATAAAAACTGCTGCTCTGCATCCTTCCTCCTGGCATTCAGCAGAAAGTCTATGCCTGCTGGAGGCCTTGCCAATAAGTCACGTATGTGGATTAATTTAGACTTTAGATGCTGACGGAGCAGGAGGTGGACTAACAGCGATGGAGACGTCCTGTTCCCACTGACACTGAGGACATATGTGACCAGATCCATTCCCTGTATCAATGTGACAGTAATACGAGCCAGGACTATCATGACACAATGTCCTGTGCTCGGACAATTATAACCTTTTGATTTGTCCTACACTTCAGCTAGTGGACTAAGTGCTGCATCCCGGTGCACAGAAGGCACAGAGTGAGCAGCACATTCACAACAGCAGCAACTCTTGTGCTCAGTGTGTGACTACAAGAGGCGTTCAGGCACAGTACTGTATATGGGTCATCAAGTCTTGGAAGTGCTTAAAGCCCACTATACAATGACTCTGGTTATGCACATAAAACTCAGCAATATAGACTTGAAGCATAAAAACGTGTATGTTTATGGCTGTGTAGCACGAGTAAAATGCAAGACAGCTGAACAGACTGAAACAGAAACATATCTCTTCTGTCAGATGTGCATAAGAGGGATGACACTTAGATAAGTCAGGTCCAAATCAAGGTCACTCAAGTCAAACATACAGTGCATATGGATATAGTGCAGCAGTTTAAGTTCCCCATTGTTGTGCAAAGAAATAATTTTCTTTCTAAGAAGTAAAGATGGCAAGAGAATGACTTTTTATTTTAACCTTTACCACAAATATGTGGAATTGGTTGGGCAGCTTTAATGGTGAATTAACTTCACTTCAACATCTTTCACTATTACCTATTCAGGTAATTATGAATCCAAGACTATCACCAGTGCAAACATCTATACTGTACATTTCTGTAGAGAATATAATGCACTGGATCAATTATGTTCCACTACCTGTGTTTTTTGAATAAATGAACCACTACATTTAACAATCCCTCCAGCATTTTGCAGGTGTTTTTGTCATTGTTACAGTGTTACAGCTTTTCCAAAAAACTTGTGATGCATGTTGCAATGTTTTAAAGTGCAAAGTTGTGCAGAGGTTACGCGGTATTGGTTGAATTAATTGTTGCAATCTCAACATCGTAAATTCCTGGAGAGGCAGGTCGTAAGGAGGTGGTTGGGTGGATGGTGGGAGCACAGTGTACTCAGTATTGCTGTCACTACCCAGACCTAAATTTGAATTCAGACTCCCTTTGTTAGAGAGACCATGAATCGTTGCCAACAACAACATTGACAGCTGTTTCATAGTGGGCCCAAACACTCTTCTCCTGGTTTTAAAGTCCTGTGTTTTGTGACCCATCCACAGTCGGTCTCACAGCCAATAGTTGTCACCTAACAGTAAAATGTTTTTTGGTCATTTTGGTTGTAAACAGCACCTACTGTGTTGGATTTAGCAGAAGGACAGTCTCCTTAATTGGGGTCTAATGTCAACAAAATGCCCACTGGTGATTGATAGCAAGATTATGGTTTTACGTAAAAAAACTACAAAGGAAAGTTAAATCTGAAAAGTTAACTCAAATTAACCAGACTTGCTGACAGTCACCACTTAGGTCGAATTTAAAATAATTAAAGCTGATTGTAGCCAAGGGTCATAGCAAACCAACGAGGCAAAATGCATGTAAAGTTGATAGAAAATTCTTAAATCATTATGTGATCTGTGTGTTTATATCTCAGAAAGCATAACATGCCAAAATTCTTTGTGCTACAACAGCATTTTTTAAGCCAAAAGAAATGTAGTTGAAAGTCATTGTTAATGTAACACCAGCTGCCAGGTGACCTTATGCTGAAGTAAAAACATAATTTCCAATGAAAAGCAAACATAACAATGCCCAC
The DNA here is from genome assembly GCF_033026475.1 of Channa argus. Classification (NCBI taxonomy): domain Eukaryota; kingdom Metazoa; phylum Chordata; class Actinopteri; order Anabantiformes; family Channidae; genus Channa; species Channa argus. The sequence goes on from NC_090203.1 coordinate 24,714,347, forward strand.
AGACTGTAGAACCAACTGTGCATAAAGCAGTTCTGATAGATCTATATTATGGCTGCCAGAGAGGGCATCCCATCACCTGAAATCACTCGCGTTACAGCAGAGTTTTCCAGATGTCTCTGTCTTTCCGTCCCGCTGCCTTGGAGACAGGTGTTTGGAGAGCAGAGCTGTATATATTGTAAGTAAAAGGCTCTGATTGAGAATGGCAGGGAAGCCTCTGCTAGTCAATAACTCATTTGGAAGAGGTTATGAATTAGAATGATCTTGCTGAGGGGAAGGTAGACTCCAGCCTATATCCTGCCTCGAGTTGGTGAAGAAACTCGAATAATAATCCTGCAGGAAAATCGATGGCGAAATGCAGCTCCACAGGAACAAATACCTTCACCAACCATACAACTCTTATCTTTCAATCGTCTGAATTTCCACTGATGCACCATAAACCCAATTCCCCTAAATGTCATGTTAAAATTTCAGGCCATTTAGATTGGCTTGTGGATGGAGAATGACTGCTTCCCTCTCCCAGGGGCTGGGATTATATGTCAATAATGTCCTTAGTGCCAGTGAGGTTCTTTCATTAGCTTGTATTTAGATTGAAGTGTCATCCATATTACGAGAGCCCGCTGCTGCTGAATCTCTAAGTGTCTCCAAAGTGTTTGTGTGTCTATGTGTGAGTTTGCTGTTTGTGCAACAGTCGGCCACTTTCTCACCTCTCAACTTTCAAAATAGTCATCAGTTCAATAAGTCACCAGTTCCTGTACAAATGAACACATAACCATGTTTGGCCAATGTTTAGACTGTTATCAGTTTACAACTGTAAACTTTTATTCAATACATAGCAATATGCAATTTGTCCACAATTACACTTTAAACTCATCATGACAATTTCTTTCCATCCATTATCTAATCCTCTTATCTTGTTAAGGGTTTTGATGGGTGATGGAGCCAATTCCAACTAACATTGAGAGAACTTGGACATGGTGGCATGTTAAAGAGCTGGTATGATGAAGAACAAAATAAAGGAGCTTTCGGTGAATTAAATTTTAGCAGCAATTGTGAACTTTGTTTTCTGTTACTCAGCTGGAGTAATTCAGTGCACTATCTATACCAAAGCTAAGCTGGTTGCTTCCAGCTATAATTGAAAATTGACAGACTTTGTTAGGAACACTATCCTAAAGCTATAATAAATAAATGTGCCAGAGTAGTTTTTCTCCAGTGATCACCTGACTGACTGTATCATCGTCCATTCCTGACATAGGAGACTGCGTTGGGCAGGGTCCACACTGTGCTACTGCTGCAATAATGTAGTTATAGAGCCAGGACCCTCTGGTTGTCTATGGCTACCAGCTGTACAGTCAGAGGAGCATTTGGTATGCATCCCTTAGGGCCGTGACACACCAAGTTGATGTCAAAGACCTAGTGAACTGACTCTTGCTGGCCGGACTGACAAGTGGCACTAGAGCACGCACGAAAGAAGACAGCCGATGAGCACGTAGTGCTGCATGTTCTGCTCCTCCACGGGAGGAAGAGAAAGAGGCTTGTGACTTGTGAGGGCTTACTGTATGTGATCAAAACAGCATCAGCTTGCCATTTTCACACCACTCTTCCTCACGACAGACTACTTCTGATTGAGGAAACTTTCACTGGTGAACCCACACTGCCAATTTAAAAATGCAAAGGTTGACCAAAAATGGGACACTGAAGGTCTGACGATGCGGGACACACTGCAACGACTACGCCGATGGACACTCTTCGTCTCCCCGATGCTGGCTGACCACCAGCTTGGTGTGTCCCTGCCCTCAAAACTGAAGTCTGTGTCATATCTGGGTTTTAGGAAGCCTATGTGTTTGGCTTAAGTTGCTTATCAAACCATTTCGTCTGCAGCTGAATATACTCTGTAACAATTTTACTTTTTTTTACCTACTAGAGATATGCAAAAAAACTCTATGTATCTGTCTGCCATCTGTAAAGCTTTGCATCTTCAGAAGAACTTGTTGGCTTGGAGCTGAGAGCCACATACACTGTAGGGAAGCCAGAAAGTATCGACAGATGGACTGAAGTAATGTCGGGTGGTTGTCGTTTTCGGACGACAGTCAGAAATATCCACAGTAACAGCAGTAATATCTTTTCAGTCCCGTGTAGATTTTCCTTCTGTACATAAGGGAATAGTAATAAGTAAATGCTTCGAGTTAAATTAATCTGAAAACTTAGATCGTTAGACTTTTGATAAATGGTCAGCAGCACAAGACTGTAGTAATACCAATGCTGAAAGCAGACTTTATTCTGGAAAATTGGATCAATTTATACTTAAATGTTGTAAACATGGGTGTTCAAGAATCAAAATGTGAGCTAAATATATGGTTAAATTTGTAAAAATAAAATAAATCACACCATACAACTGGACTTCGGTCTACATGCACAGAGCGATGTTGGTGTCAGTAGACAGGAGAGACTGGAGCTGTATAAAACATATTGTTTCACTAAAGCCCAAGAATATGAAATCAAACCCCAAATTCACCATAATATGGCCAATAAGGTCAGTAAAGTCAGCTGCTAGAGCCAGACACCTTTACCTAGCAACATCGTTTCTAATGCTTTACACAATCACATGCATTATCAGTACATGCAGTACAGGACTGTCCTGACTGTGGAGATAAAGTTGCTCCATCAGATAAAGGGGGTTGCACACTGCTGACTGGAGAAGAAAGAAACAGGAGTTTCTTGAAAGTGCTGAAACAACACAACCAATAGGATTATTGGCTGTGGGTGGCTATTTAATTTGCAATTATGCAGCCTGTGTGTGTAAGTGTGTGTGTGTGTGTGTGTGTGTGTGTGTGTGTGTGTGTGTGTGTGTGTGTGTGTAGGTGCCATCTACTGATTTTATCTTCAGTGTTTAAAACGTTACAAACAGACTCAAACTGAAATTTTGTGTGTTTTCCCCACTTTCGCCAAGTCCTTGCACAGTGATTCTCCTGATTTGTCCTTTGTAGCTCTGAGGGTAAATCTGTGCATCTCACACACCCCCATCAGCACACTGTAACTCTTGATTGCCTTCTTTGGCTTTGACTTTTTACACAGAGTGTGTTATCATGTGGCTTGTAACGGTAGAGTGGAAAAGGAGCTGCTTAGATTTCCCAAGATGTCTTGGTCAGGCATCATCGCTTTCAGAATGCAATCTCTACTTAAAGAGGAAGGAAATAGTGGGAGGAAGGAAAGTGCAGAGAAGAAAAGAAGCGTGTGGATCCTTTTGTGTGTGTTAGACAGAACGCAAGACGGAGAATAGAGAGAGGGAAAAGATGGGATGAAGGTCAGTTGGGAAAAATTTGCAGAAAAAATATGAAGACACTTCAGGGAGGAGGGAGCAAATAAATAAAGGATGTTTTCTATAAATTAAACATGACTGTAAACGGCAGTGGGGATAGGAACCTCACACTTACTTCATCGGAGCTGGTCAACAGAACACTGAGCCTGTCGGGATGCTGAACGTTTCAGCACACAGCGTGCCTGTTTCACTCGTCTCGTCCTTAATTTAAGCTGCTAATTTATTTCTTCATAATGTGTCTGTGGTGCAAATTCTGACAGTGCTCAACAGATAACTTAGGTCTATCAGAACAAGGCTCATATTTCTATAATTATAGCATGATTTCTATTGAAAATGATGTTTATAACCATTATACAACACTACTGAGCTGATTTTTGAGATCTGGGGAGATGGCAGGGTCACAGAAATATTACAGAATGCATGAAAAGACAGACAATGGACTTGTTTGGGAGGGACCATGAAGGCAAACCACTCAAGTTTGAAAGTTCAATCTTGAAATGAGAATGGAGGTTTGGCAAAATAATTGCTCCATTTACTGCAAACCGTATTTCCAGTAAGGTTTCTAGCTACGTTTTCTAAAAAGTCTTACAAGCTGTGACACTGGAGCATTTATGTGACAAAAGTACAAAGATTTTCAGTGTTTTCACTGAAATAAAAAGTGAATTGAAAGTTTGAACACAATTAGTACACTAGGTTTGGACAAAGGGGCCTTTTCTTTTTTTGGGAGGGGGCTGGTTGCAGGTGGCATATTTGCTCAGTATTATTGGCTACAAGACAACAGCTGCTTAACGTTGTCTGATTCTCTTCCTCATTTTGCTCAATGCATTTCAATGAAGACTGAAGAAAGATGCAGGCAGACACTTTGTTTTGTGCTTATGCCAGTTACATAAAAGTTCAAGTGAATTAAGAAATCATAAATGCCATTTTGCATTTCAGAGAAAGTCACAACTTTTCCTGAGAGGAGGTTTGTAGCCTTTGACAGACTGCTTAGTCACATTTCATGCTCTTCATAAGTAGGTTGCTCATTGTCAAGTCCACATTGTAATGTTTTCACATTCCAGCATTAAAAGGGACTTGAAATGTTTAATTTAGGAGCTCATGTTGTAGTTCAGTGAAGCAGGAAGTAGAAATGCACTAGCCTTCCTACGAGCCGCAGCGAAACTGCTAATCAAATGATTTCCGAGCTTCTTTTATTGTTTCTTAACTTCGGTCATAAATTCACAAATGGCCACAGATTGTGGTGTGAGCCAAACCCCTGTGGTAGCAGCAGATTCGATTCCTGAAACCTTTCAGTCTTAAAATGGAAGAAAACAGATCCGACAAGATTTGAGCGCGATCTACTTTCAAGAAAACTCAAAACTCACTAACATATGTGTTTGAGTAGCCTCATTCGCACCAAGCAGCATCCTTCTGAACTATATGTGGCTATATGCCATAGTGTACTTTTTTCCTGTGTTACTCTTTAGGGGAAGCCTGTTCAGCTCCTCCACCATCATCACATCAAAGGCTTTCCAACTTTCTTCTCTCAACTTTTAGGGGCTAGAGAGGAAGTGTGCTGGAAGTGCATTACATTATCCTGAATTGCGGATATGCTCCCTCGTTTTCACTTACGGTCATGCTGTAGTTTGACATTTTGCTGACAGATCTTTAAATACCTGTAGTAGTAATGCCATTGTCAAGTAACACATCTACCAGATTGGCTCTAAATCAGGAAGATTTGTTCCTCTCTACATATAAACAGGATTTACACAAGAATTGACAAATTTAAATATGTATCCAATTATTTGAATCAGGGATGGTTGTTTCACAGTAAAGTATATGGAATAGGTCTAATTTAACAAGCAAGCAGGCCATTTCCCTTTGAGAGTTACAATTACCCTAATTGAAAAAGCTGGACATGGATTGAAACTGGCAGCCTGATTAATAGACTCTTACAAGCTTCCATAGAAACCTCTGTTGAGGACTCTCACACATGGGTGGGTCCAGGGTAGATCTGTGTATGTACCTGATATTTAGCTGGTATTTCAATGTCGTATTTGGAATTTTTTCATGGGGTGGCCATAGCTCAGTTGGGGTGGCCATAGCTCAGTTGGTAAAGGCAGTTACTTACGGACCACAGGGTGAGTGGTTCAATCCCTGGCTCTGGCTATATGTCAAAGTGTCCCTGGGCAAGACCCTGAACCCCTAACAGCCCATTCCCCCTCCCCAGTGATGCAGTGCCGGTCCAAGCCCGGTAGAACTTGGGGAGGGTTGCGTCAGGAAGGGCATCCGGCGTAAAAACTGTGCCAAATCAACATGCGAACAATGATCCGCTGTGGCGACCCTGAACTCACGGGATAAGCTGAAAGGAGAGTAGATTTGGAATTTATTCATCTTCTTTTATATGTTACATAATGTGTTTTTTGGGAATATGTTCAGGTTTAACTTAAGGGATTGTTGGGTTATAGTTTAAATTCCGTCTTAGTGTTTTAACTGAGCAGCAGAAAACTCAAGACAGTAATTGTTTTGCTCTGCTTTTCAACAGTTCCAAAAAATTTCATTAATAACAGGGGCAGATAAATCTTCCTACTAAATCCTTATTTCATGAACCTCTTTATCAGACAACCAATTGAGGTTTTGTATTCCTGTACCACTCACCCTTTATACTGCTTTAGGGCCAGCACACTCTAAACAGCGAATTATAATATGTGATTAGGTCATGACAACTGGTCTGACCAAGTTGGTCGTTGTCTGTGCCAGTCTGGCTCAGTCGGCGTAAACATTTTAGTTTTCAGACCTAAGGCCAAGTCTCTTTTAAAATGTAAACATTTTAAAAAAAAACTGTTTTAACATTTACGACTGGTATCAGTGATCAATGACGTCAAAACTGAGGCAGACCTACAGTAATTCCAGCTTTACCTAAACATAGCATTATTTTGTAAAGGTTTTTTTTTTTCTTCATTTCAATCAATCCCCAACAGTCCTTAAGTGTGTTGCTGCAAGTTTACCCAGCCTTCTGGTGTGTGCTACTTCCAGACTTTCAAAGACTAGAAATCTGTGATCTGTGATCTGTTCGAAAGAGTATTTATGTGTGACCTGACCAGTCTTTGACAGTCTGTGCTAGTCTTTAGGTTTGGTTAATTAGGTTAGGTTATTTATCCCATCCAGGTGTCTTGGCCCCAACTTATACACAGAGTTGAACAGTTTACGACTATGCTTCCAATGGGAATGTGATAGAAGTGTATGCAATAGTTGGGCCTCTTTTAACCTTAGGCCACCTTCATTGAACTTTCCTCAACTGCCATGTGAGGGGTACAATAAGATATAAAGGTAGAATGGTATATATACATTTTGGGAATCAAAAGACTGGCAAATACTGATGCTGTGTCAAAGGCTCATATATATCGTATATGTAAGTGGGAGTTTGGATAGTCCACAGCTTTTACTGTGTCCTATAGTACACAGCAGAGCAAAAGCACAACCTACTGTGCAGAGGAAGCATCCATGTTCAGCACAAAATATAAGTCAGCATGTTGTGGTTCAAGACCATCTAAAACATGGGTATCATCGTGATTCAACACAGGTAAAAATATGCTTTATGTCATCATGATGCACATAAAGCAAGAGAGATGCAAACAGACTTGCAGGTTGTTTATCAGTTAGATTTATTACAACATGGGTAGTTCCCAACAGACATGCGTGACATGCAGTACTGAAAACATGGCTGTAATTGCCTTCTATCTAGACACTGCCTGAGAGGTGCTGAGAACCAGGTTATTGTCCCGACAACATTCTGACAGATGTTGCGCCTGTTCCCAGTACAGTGTAGGTGGTTTCTTTTGAGATCGGGCTAACAATGGTGCTATCATCAGCAAATTTTAACAGCAGTATGTGGGGTGAACTGAGCTGCACTCATGCGTACAGAGAGTGAGTAGGACAGGGCTCGGCACGCAGCCCTATGGGTGGATGAGGTGTTACGTCTGATTTACCTTCTACGGTTGGGTGGTTGGTTAAAAAGTCCAGAATCTAATGGCAGAGAGAAAGTCCTAACCCCAGGTTAGACTCTTTATCTGTAACTGTCCAGTACAATATGAATCTAAATGACATTTTTACCAGTTGCAGAGAACAAGCTACAGAAACACAAAGACAGTCCTTCTGGCATGGGGGCGCTCCTTCAACAAATGCTTCTGTGGGAGGGTGAGAACACATGACATATATGGTCAATCAGGTTAGAGGTGCAAAGATGATGTGTGTTGGATGAACCAACATGTGCATTCCTGGTCCAGAATGCACATCAGTCAGTGGGAAATGCAGCAAAGGCTGGTTCCTCATGACTGGAGGCTGTATGTGACATGCCATTTTTAAGGATTTATTTATTTTTTTAGATGTATATCCAATTGATTTTACTTGGAAAAATAAGTTTTCTTTAGCTTTTAGCTTATTGCCATCAGCTGATCCGATCAAGCTTCACAAATGCTTTTACCAACTTATCAGCTATTTGCCTCGCAGTTTAATAGCAGTGCCAAATCATATTCGTACAATGAAGACAGTGACATTTGTGGCAACAGCTCCCTCGACCACCCCAGCCTCCTTCTTATGTTGTAGGTTTTCGGCATAGTTACTTAAAATGTAACGTTTATTAAAGGGGGAGTATAGTCCAGCAGAACGGATGCTGCTTTTTGATGATCCCTCCAACTTTAACTCTACATACAGTATTTAAAAGTGGTCTGCATCTCTGACAGAAGTGTGAAAGACATGGAAATACAAAGTCATGGTATATTCTTCTGTACTCCTCTTCATCTGAGGCTTTTATTATTTATTATTTTCTAACTGACTTGGAGGTGCACTTTGCTAAAGGTGTTAGCAAAGACAAGGATTAAAATGGAGGTGGCTAATAGAAAGGGGCTCCATCTGTATACAGATTAAAATGCAAAGGTTCACGAATGTTTAAATACCAGTGTGGCATACTAAGTCATGCTGCATTTATGCTATTAATGTTTTCCTTTTTTCTTTTGTGACATTATTTCATATCAGGGTCATAGGAGCTTTAGTATTCACGGGTATTGTGTCCACTTTATTTAGAATAAAAAGAACCAAATAATTAACATGAGCATTAATAGCCACCGCAAGAAGAAATGCACCATCATTAGGGTCTAAATCAATGAAGACAGTAAGACAGTGAAACGGCCCTGCAAACATCCCAATGCAGAAACGTCTGTTTGTGTGTGTCTCAGATCTTTCTTGTGTGTGTTTCTGTTGAACAGTGAGAGTGTGAGCATGGGTGAGTGAGCATTTACATATGTCTGTGACTAAGCCCATTGGCACAGTACAGTATGATGCAGTGCTCCTTGCCTCACTCTGCCTCTCTGTTAGTGTAGTTGTCTGGATCCTGGTTGTGATCCTTCCCATTGTTCCTGAGGAAAAAGCAGGAAATGCTAAGAGCAGCTGAACTGCAGGTTGTGACTGGTGAGAACAACAGGTCAGTCTGTCCTTGCTTCCCCACTGACTGTGATACTGTGTATGACTGTAGCAGTTTTCTAAGTGATGCTTAGGTTGATGTACTGTACTTATCTACCCCGTGAGGCTTCAGTGTTCAACTGGGAAGTGCTTGATGATGCAAACATTATTACACGAGTGACATGGACTTTTGATGAGGTGGTAGAAGTACACAAAGTCAAAATTCAAGTAAAAGTGCAAACAAGTACTTAACTACAAGTACGACTACCAATTTAAATCCTTTTCTCAAAGTACATTTTGGAGCATGTACCTAAAACTTCAAAGTACAACCAGTGCATTCTGAACAGTATTGGATAGAATAAATTTGCAAATGTAGTGTGGGTTTGTTTGAAGATCTCTAAATGGGTAAAAAAAAAAAAAAAGAATTTGAAGTAATTTTAAAAATAAGAGTGAAAAATGTCTATTACAGTAGCAAGTCCTTGTAAGTGAGGAGGTCGAGGTACATGGGATATTGAGTATATTTAGTAAAATAAACACTGAGTAACAGTTTCAAATAGGAAACAAACTGTCTCTTTTCAGTGTTTCTGTATTTTAACCCAAACTACAGTGTTTTCGTAACCTTGACCTACTCATTTTACTGCATCAAACTAAATAACACTAAGCCTGTTGGCAATGTGGAGCAAGTACCTGTTGTTTCACAGCTATGGTGCTGATGATAGCCACTGGTGGATGCGATAATGTTTAACCAAACGGACTAAAAGAAGCAAAAAAGAAATCCTGTAAAACCAAACCATGTAAGTCCCACTCGTTCATTCTGTCCAATCTTGAATACCCCATTTCTTTGAGCTCTAGACTCAATGTCTTCCCCCTGACAGCCCCAGTGTATGGACCTCTCCCCTCTTTTCTATGTCTTCCAATGAATTGGTGTAGCGCTACACAGTTCACTACACATGGGATATTATCTCATTCATTAAGAACTTGGATAACAACTGGCCCTAAATAATTCATATCAACTTGACAAGTAGGAAAATCTCTATCATGCTCTTTTGCCCTTATTTGCCCTCCAAGTCTCTCCGTCCTGTTAACAAAAGGCGATTAAAGCCAGTGAGTGATGATACGTGGTGAGTCAGGCTGCTTGTTCGTGTACGATGTGAAAACAGCCTTGGGGATACTGTAGCAGAGCCGTGCATGGGCCCTCTACCTCATTCAGAGGTGAAAATGGGCATTGTGGATCTGAGAGACAGGAGTGTTGGCAGGTGTCCCATATAGAGGAGTGTGAGACAACCCCCCTCTGCATGGCAGAGTGAAAGAACTAACAAAAACACCAGCTAGATGAGTGTCTCCATAGTTCAGGGACTCAACTGTGACACAGAGGCCAGAGAGGCAGGTGGGAGGTTCACTAGCTTCAATTCTGAAACCAACTGGGAAAACATTAGGGAAGGAAGCAACAGACTAGATTAACACTCTCCTGTCCTTTCAAACAATCCTTTTGTCAGCAAAGCCCTGAACTACATGCTGTATTGAGCAGGTCACAGTGCGGTTTGCAATTGATTTCTAAAAATAAAAGGTAACTTTTCCCAGAAAAACAAAGGTTAAAATACAATAGCTGTAAGCAACACTTCCTGAGGCTAAGCACAACACATCAGGAACAGTACACTGCACACAGGTGCTATGAGGACATGTCTACCCTCTGAGAAAGTGTGATCATGATTGGGGAAAGCATCACAGGGATGTGCCCCACTTCCCGCTTGTTTCCACTCTACAAACTTTGTTACAAGGGAATTGATGTGAAACAAATGACTTGTTAAATGAAAGACCGGGAATAAAATTGTTTCAACAAAGCTGCTTCCGTATGTATCACTGCCAACGATAAAGACATGCAGTCGATGCTTCCTTTTGCATGCATGGATCCAGAAGCTTTGAAAAGGTGACATAAGGGGAACGTTACATTTGGACATATTAGACAAACAAAGCAAATGTTTGCTCTCCGGAAACTCAGGATGACATTTTTAGATCTTGTAATTTTTTTTTTACCAGCGATAACAACAACCAGTGTCACAAGCATCATGGCAACTTAACATCAAGGACTTTCTTGCCATTTTTTCACAGCATGGCTTCAGTACATGTGCTGTCTGTCTGTATTATAATTCCCATGGAGAATATTACTAATAAAACAACCCTGTGTCCTAAAAAATCCTATACAAAGAAACTGCAAATGCAATTATGTTTTCCCGAGTTGCAAACACGTTGATACTGAACATATCAATAAAAATGTAAGACAATGTACTTTGTCAGCCAATATATTCAATCGTTGTTTCCATAATACATGACGCTGCAGTGCAATGTACAGTTTGTTTGAGTACAGCGTTATTAAATTATTTCATGGTTGTGATTAGGCAGGTACAGAAGCTGGTTAGGGTCAGAGGAAGATCAAGGGCTGGTGTAAAATGTAACAGTCATTTCTACACAAAAGTTGTTGAACACATCCACAATCTGTCTCTAACCCTGACGTCTGTGGTTTTCATGCCTGAACCGGGCCTGACACCATGATATCATATGGTCAATTGTATTTTATTGTATTTTATTTCATTGCTATAGACTTATAGTGCTTATAGTGCAGTCGTATAATACTTTTCCCTTTTAATAACAAAAAACAAATAATCTTGGTCCAACTTTTAACATTCACCATATTTTATTTGCAGAAAGGAGAAAAGGGTTCAGTTTGATATCAAATTAGTGCCTTGTTTTCAGTCTGCCATTATCATCTTTCTCCGTTTCCCTCGCTGTGTGTCTCTCTCTCCTTGTGTCTTGCTTTGTAAGCCGAACCCCTGGAGGGCGATGGGCTAAAAATGGAAACAGAAGGTTTCTCTTTTAATAGGCCCAGTATTCCTGGTGGAGCAGTCAGGAGTTCACCTTGATGTCACATATCAGGAGCAAGCTCAGGGCCCTGGGCTGCCTTTCCCTTACTGGCTCACAGTTTTCAAAAAAGAGGTTTATAGATAGATTGGGGGGCAGTAATAAGAAAAATTGTATTGTTTTTTCTACCAGGTCTACTGTGAAGGGTCAGTGTGTGTGTGTGTGTGCGTGTGTGTGTGTGTAATTTAATTTATATGGTAAGTTTACTTCATGACTTGTGAACTATACTGTATTAATGCTTTCATATTTAAGACACTTTAAATATCCTTTGTTATATGTCAGAGTGGTCATAATCTAAATCCCATTTTGTTTGTATTGATTCATACTATACTGGTGTTTTGCTGCAGGATGTTTTTGCTCTGTGCTTCTCAGAGATCAGTCAGTCAGAGGACTTGTTGGCTCAGAGTATCACTGCTCATGCCAACTCTTCTGTTCTTATACTTGTCAACAACTAAATTGCATCACTTCATGGATCAATATGGGAGTTTTCCTAGTAAATGACTATTACTATTGTGTTACAACAGTCTGTGAGAGAGTTTTTAAAATGTTTATGAAAATGGCAAAAAAATACAAAATTAAAATTGACCTTGGCATAACTGCATGATTCAAAGCAGTCAGAGCACAGACCTCTTATTGGGCTGGGAAATGTAAAACTCAGACTACAGTTAGCTGAGTGCAGTGAGGCTGAATCACAGATTCTGCACACAGTGCCAAGGTCACACTGAGTTTAGATTTACTGGTGGCATCTGACAAATTAATGTGCACAATGTCTAAACGGCTAAGTAATTAAACTGCAGGTTATGAAATATACAATACACAGTACATTATAGTCACAATCTGTAATGTGAAGCCAATGCTATATGGACAGTATGTGCAGTATATATGATGGTAAACCATCTGTCATGAATGTGGGAGGGCTGCGAGATTACAAACAAATGGGAAGATAAAATTAACATTCAGCAGGTTAATACACACAATTGGCTGTTTCTCATGAACATGAACAATGTTTTTATTTCTTACTCATAAAAACCAGGCGCAAACTACAATACAGTGCTTCTCATAGATCAGTCCTTCTTTTCCTTTCAGCTGTTCCCTTCCAGGATTCGCCACAGCGAATCATGTGCCTCCATCTAACCCTGTCCTCTGCATCCTCTTCTCTCACACCAACTAACTTCATGTCCTCTCTCACTACATCCATAAATCTCCTCTTTGGTCTTCATCTACACCTCCTGCCTGGCAGCTCCAACCTCAGGATGCTTCTACTAATATATTCACAGTTTCTCCTCTGAACATCTCCAAACCACCTCAATCTGGCCTCTCTGACTTTATCTCCAAAACATCTAACATGAGCTGTCCCTCTGATGTCCTCATTCCTGATCCTGTCCATCCTCGTCACTCCCAAAGAGAACCTCAACATCTTAAGCTCTGCTACCTCCAGCTCTGTCTCCTGTCTTATTTCAGTGCCACTGTCTCTAAGCCGAACAACATCTCTGGTCTTGAACACTGTCCGTTCATTCTTGCTGATACTCTTATCTGCTGTCCAGAGCAGACCTCCACCTCTGTAGATTTTCCTCCACATGCTCCCTGCTCTCACTAAAAATCAAAATGTCATCTGCAAACATCATAGTCCATGGAGATTCCTGTCTAACCTCATCTGTCAGCCTGTCCACCAGAGCAAACAAGAAGGGGCTCAGAACCGATCCTTGATGCAGACCCACCTCCACCTTGAACTCCTCTGTCACACCTACAGCACCTCACCACGGCCTTACAGCTCTCATACATGTCCTGCACCACTCTAACATACTTCTCTGCCACTCCAGACGTCCTCATACAATACCACAGCTCCTCTCTCTGCACCCTGTCATACGCTTTCTTTAAATCTACAAAGAGACAATGCAACTCCCTATGACCCTCTCTGTACTTCTCTATCAGCATCCTCAAAGCAAATACTGCATCTGCCTCTGCCCTTAGCCGAGCTTCCACTACTCTTTCCCACAACTTCATTGTGTGGCTCATCGGCTTTATTCCTCTTTAGTTGCCACAGCTCTGCACATCTCCCTTGTTCTTAAAAATGGACACCAGTACACTTCTCCTCCAGTCCTCAGCATCCTTTCACTCTCCAAGATCTTGTTAAACAAACTAGTCAGAAACTCTATTGCCACCTCTCCTAGACACTTCCATACCTCCACAGGTATGTCATCAGGGCCAACTGCCTTTCCACTCTTCATCCTCTTCAGCGTCCTCCTCACTTCACTCTTACTAATCTTAGCTACTTTCTGCTCCACACCAGTCACCTCTTCTACTGTTTGTTCCCTTTCACTTTCCTCATTCATCAACTCTTCAAAGTTCTCCTTCCATCTTTCCATCACACTCCTGGCACCTGTCAATACGTTTCCATTCTTAACTTTAATCACAGTAACCTGCTGCACATCCTTCCCATCTCTATCTGTTTGTCTGGCCAACCTGTACAAATCCACCTCTCCCTCTTTAGTGTCCAATCTAACATACAAGTCCTCATATGGTCTTTGTCTACCTTCACCTTGTGCTGCATCTCCCTGTACTTTCTAGATGATACACCAAGTACCCTCCTACCAATCTTGCTGATCACATTAGCTGTAGTGGTCCAGTCACCTGGAAGCACCTGTCTCAGCTCCTCTCTGAAAACTACACAACATTGTTCCTTCTTTGACTTCAATTTCATAGATCGTGGGCACTGACAAAGCATTTTGATACACTTTTGTCTTTTGTTTTTTGTTTTGTTGCCTATCTGGAGCTACAGTATGTTGGGAGAGCAGCAGGTTCACTTATGTATTCTTGATGTCTCTGTCCCTAGCAAAGTTTTCCAGCTTCTAGTCCAGGAATCCCAACATAGATTGACTGTTAAACCTCAAGCTTTCCCTTTTGGCTCAACTCCTAATTGTAGAGAACAACCATAGAATTACCACTACTGCCCCATCAGGCTGTCAGTCTCCTCCTCCATTAGACTTCACGTTGTCCATCAATGCCTTCAGAAAGAAATCAACCCAATTCATTGAACTATAGAATGATTTGTCACATCATTGTCATCATTATTATTGGTCACTTCTAACATTTTGTTTTACTTTTTATTTTTACTGATATGCTCTTCCTCTCTCCCCACCTGGACAGAGCAATTCACCATTTTTTATGGTCTTCTCCAAGTTCAAAAAATATGCAGACTTTGTGGCCCTGAGCCTCAATGGGTATAACATCAGGCTGAGATACATAAATCTCCCAGATGCAATCCCAGCCCATGCACCAGATGCGTCCTTGAATAAGACACTCAGCACTAGCCGCCTGGGTGTTTTCATTTCATTTTAACATGTATTTGTACCATGTATACCTGCTTAATGATGATGATAAAGCTTCAATTTTATGCAATTCCCATGACTCTTTCTCAACCATACTATGATAAAGAGTTGGTCCACTGATCCATGGCCAGAACAGAATCCACATTGTTCCTCTGTTATCTGAGCCACCTCGTAATTCAATTCAACCTAATTTATACAGTGCCAATTCACAACATAGTCATCTCAGAGCACTTTACATAATAAAGTTAGTACTCCACCGATATGTAAAGAGAACCCAACAAACCACTTTTGAGCAAGCTCTAGGCAACAGTCAAGGGAAATGAAACCCCTTTAACTGAAGAAACCTCCAGCAGATCTGGGCTCAGGGTGGGCGGCCATCTGCCTTGACTGGTTAGGGTGAGTGGAAAGTTGAGAGAGAAAAGAAAAGAGCAACGAGAAGCAAAAACTAAACATATGGCAGGTTCAGCACTTTCTCATTCCCAAGTCTTCAAAAACTTCCACCTTGTCCAGTGCCTTATGAATAATACGTTTGATGCTTGGAGTACCTGTTCATTTAACTTGTTTCCACGCCGTCAAATTGTGGCAATCCTGGAGCACCCCATAATGAAGATAAAGTGTATCTGTAGCATCAATATCAGACACCATTGTTCCCAGGGCAATAGTTATGCCCCTGGAGTGTCCAATAGTATACCGAAGGGTACGTGTAGCGTCAATATGATACGCCAAAGGACGTAAAAAAACAAAAGAAAGTGGCACAATTACGTGCCTTTGGAAGCATCATTATCTGGGGGGCCTGGTCCCTCAGTGGTAGTGCATTGTGTTGGGTTAAAGAAGGCCATGGGTTTGAATCCCACCCCACCAGGTGTGTCCCCGCCCAGCCATCAAAGGCGAACCTGGTGCCAATCCAGAGCCTGGTGAAAAAGGTGGGAAGGTTCCAGCAGCAAGGATCCAGCAGGATCCAGCATAAAAACTCATACCAATCATGCTGTGACGATCCCAGAATAGAAAAGCCGTTGACCTTTAGGAAGCATCACTATCTGACGCTGTGGGATGAGAACATGTTGGGAGGTTGTTAGGACCAGTAGCAGCACACTGGAAACACTGCAGCTGTAGATAGCTGCAGAAAGGTACAGTGAGAGAGACAGAGGGGGAGAAGCACAACTATAGCAGCAGGAGCATAGCAGGATATCTGAGACCTGGTCACAGTGACTGAACAAGCTCTAAGTATATAAATTTAAGACTAGGCTTGAAATCTTCCTTTTTGATGAAGCAGAAAAAGTGTCTGTGTACCTAATCTAAACTGGGAGTCAGTTCTACAGAAGAGGAGCCTGATAACGAAAGGCTCTGCCTCAAAATAAATGCACAAGAAAGGTTTCTAAATAAAAACCTCTCCCTTTTGTATATATGTGACAAAACAAAACTAGAGACTTCATGTTCTCTATCTTCACTGGATCAATTTTTCAGGGTAAAGGTTAAAAAGTCAAGAAAATGACTAGCTACACATACACATATTTTTTGCTGATAACCCCAAAGTCCAATTTAGATGAACCTTGCAGTAGGCAGGAGGACCTTTCTGTGTCATATCATATATGGCCCAGTTTGCAATCATTTGCTTGAGCTGAATTTGGCTACTTCCCGTTTTAAGACCTTGTATGGTGCATGAGTTAACCTGGACTTTACTGTCATCGCTATCTCTCTCTTTTCTTGTACTCTGTCTTTCACTTTCTCTCTGTCTCTCTCCCTGTCTCTCTCCCTGTCTCTCTCCCTCTCTCACACACACACACACACACACACACACAGTCTGTTATTCAGTCCCTTGCTGTTTGGACAAACACTTGACCGTACTATCCAGCAGGCCAGACAATCGATGGCAAATGCCCATGGCTAAATCAAATTACCTTTGCTCCATTTGTAGCTGGGGACAAAAGAAAGAAAGAAAATATAAAACAGTGCTATTTCCAGGGTCAGTGGCTGTCTGAAGAAGTTTTTTTTCCCTGTGTCTGGAAGGACACACAGCTCTGAGTCGAACTTCAGCTGAGTAGAGCGGGGTCACTGCTGTGAGAGCTGTGATGTCTTCTAGTACAAGCAAGCTGATGGAAAGTGATTATTGTATTGTGAACAAATAGTGCAAGTTCTTAAAGTTTTAAAGAAAACGTGTTAACAAATAACACTGAATTATACTTAATGCAGTGCATTTTTTTAATTAACAAAGTTATTTAACCAAAGTGAGTCAGAAGGTGTTTAAGGTGGATGGTGGGCGTACAAGGTGAAGGTATTACGAGTAACTGCTGATTGTAAAGACAAGTATTTGAAGAATCTCTTGTTGTAATGTTAAAGTATCTTGTAAAAACATGAACAATCTCATTATAAGAGGAAAAAATGCAATATTATGATTCGGTGAACAATTATTGTCTCAGTGATACGTTGCTGTACAGTTGCATCAGAGTTGATCAAACAGCACACCTCACAGACTTTCATCACTGAATCCCTTATTGCAGATGTTTCACATTAAATTCTTCTCAAAGCGACAGATTGTGCTCTTTCAGCTGCTGGACAGCTTTGTTGAGATTTATTGATGGTGACAATTCTTGAGTTGTATCAGCTGACCAGATTTTCTCCTGGTACACTGTCTGGTGGATTAAAGAGTTGCCTCCTAACAGTTTCAGCCTTTATTATTTTTTTTTTTTTCGTCTTGCAGTTCCTCACTTTGTACCTCTTCATCATTATTCTGGTCCATGCCTGTTTGCCTTGCTCTCCAGGCCTTTCCTTCCTGTCTATGCACCCATACCCCTGCCTCCAGGGTCACTTTGACAATACATGATGCAGGTGTCAGGCTGCAGATACTAAGCTATCCATTTCTCTGTCTAATGGAGTTATGGTTGGCCTCTGTTGACCCTTGACAGTTTGGGGCGGAGGAGGCAGCCATTGGCTGCGGCATCAGTGTGACACTCTCTCCTTGCCGACTGTTTGATCTCTGCCAGCTGATCTCATTTCAGTGTGAAGAGCTGGGTTTGCCAAAGAATGTCCTTAAATGCAAGGTACAGATTGCTGCAACATGCCTCTACTTGGATGTACTGGCATGAATAGGAAAAACAGGTTTGATACTGTACCAAATGTCAACTGATCTGAGGGGGGAAAATGAGCACACCATGTATTCACTTAGTGAACATTATAACTGATGTGCGGAGGTTTAATTGGGATTTGTCAAGAGGGAGAGCTTTCATCCGTTCAGGTTGGGGGGCTTTGTATGGCTGAGGAGGTTGCCACAGCCCAGGCTATATAATTTAAATAGGACCTGCTTCCTAAGAAGAATGTAGTTTCTGTAAAAGCATAGACCTTGTGTTTTGTGGATGTGCATTGTCTAGATGAACAATGACACTGTTTCTGAACAGAGATGTTGCAGTTTCAGTTCAATTCACCATCACAGTATAATTTCAGAATCATTTTCTTTCAAATTGAATATAAATGGCTGGATTCCACAAGAGAGAGAGTGAGAACATTTTTAGCTTTATTCTATTTATTTAGTAGTAATTTGGGTGATGCATCCCTCTACAGTAAATGAATCCCAGACGTCCCTACTGTGAAGATCCAGAAGATGATGATACGATACTGTGTACGCTGATACCAGAATACAGATTTTTTTTTTATGTTTTAAACACTGAAACTCCTATGCAGAGGTCTGGCAGTATCTTGGTTGTTCATTTTTCGGCACCTTTCTGGATGGAGAGTTCTGATGTTCCTCGGTTCTGTTGGAGTCACTCTTCCATCTTAGGGATCACGGCACAGCCTTCATACCACCACTCCAATCACTTGGCCTTAACCTTCCACGTCCTCCAGTTCCACTTTTGAGCTCAAAGTGTGATATTCTGAGGCTTATAGCCACACCATCCACCCCAATCACCTCCTGAAAGCCCCAGTGCAACTAATAAAGCATTTGCCTCTAGTCAGTGATTAAGGCTGTAGCTGTGGAAATTGTAGCAATATAAAAATCTTTTTTTTTACTCGAGGAAGTTGTCAGTTTAGCTGGTTTTATTTTTGGAGGTCACTGAAAAAAAACTGTGTTGACATTCAGAAGGACATTACACCAGGACCTTCCTCCTGTAGATACACACTGCATTCTCTCTTCAGAAGGCACAGTAAGGTTACCTTATATGCAGATTAAGGATATCACAATGAAGCTCTTTGGGCATCAATTTGAATCTGTATATTTTACTATATTTTTATATACTAATACATATATAAGCAATTGTATATTGTCTTTTATTTGCATCTACACAAGGCTCCACGATGATTTATTGTTTGATCATATATCATGATTAATACCATTAATGCAAGGTATCTTATAGTATAACCACTTAGAAACAAATACTGACTTTTCAAGGAAAAGCACTGAAAAGTTGCCATTATAAATAATAAATAAACATAAAAACAATGGCAACACTAAAGCACACACACACACACACACACACACACACAAACACACAGACACAGATACAGCAGAGCAGGAGAGAGAGAAATGAAATGTGTTCACAAGAACCAAGTTATAGCTGCAATATGTATTGTTTTTCCATTATTGTATTGGCTGCTAATATACACGCTAATAACAGCAGATGAGATATAAGGCTGCCACATTTAAAATGTGTGATGAGAATTACTCCTCTTAGTCATTTACCATAGACACACGCAAACACACTTATAAAAGACATATAATAATAATAATAATAATAATAATAATAATAATAATAATAATAATAATAATAATAATAATAATAATAATAAAATTGTGATTATGATTTTATCTCAAGTGTTTTGTCTGAGTGTAAAAAATTGATATATTTTAGCCAGAATTGTACAACCTTAGTTAAAAAACATTGTTATTCAGTTGAATAAAACACAACGACGGGCCAAAACATTAACCTTCCCACCCTGTCAGAACACAGTGCCTCACAGCTTGCTGTGTATGGGACTCTGTATCTGGGACTGTGTCAGAGTGTCCGTACTGACTTCTGTCCACCACAGTAAAACCCCCAGGAGGCATTAAAATCATGGCTGATCGCTCCTTTCTGTTCAGAAACTTGTCACGTCGCCAGGTGTTATCAGTGGTTTAGCACAGGTTTACATCACCCCTCCCATTCATATTGAAAACTCCTTATGTTGGAGTCAGTCGGCTCTGGTTACATGATCTTCGTTCAGATTTTTAGTGGAATGTTAGGGTCCATGTATACACAGCTAATGATCAGGTTCATATCACAACACTGATATTATAGTGTTGTAATAATTGACCCTACACTCCACTGTAATGAGTCCTGATATTGTTTGTTTTGTATTGCTGTGACTTTATTGCAATAGGATGCACACACACACACACACACACGCCCTTCAGTCCCTCAGGTTCTTGCTGATTGGATGCTTTATGTACCCTTGAAGAGCCAGGGGATGGGGAAGAAAAAGGAAACAGATTCACTGCTTCGTGACAAAGTGTTTAAAAAAAAATGACAAAGAGCAGGTCTAACACTTACATGTCATATTTGTCTCTTACCGATGTTTGAGCATTGGCGGAGTCACTGTGGGGCTGCAGAATGGCCTGCTGCTAATTGTGTTATTTCAGGACAGTTGAGACTTTAGGCTTGCAGGGCTGTCATCTTTGGCACCTGTATATTCTCTCTACAATTTCTCCCTCGCTCACCTCAGCCACCATAACCATTATGTGTTCTGTTAAAACATCTTCCCTCCTCCAGTCTAATTATCACCAATCGCTTTCTTTCTATCTCCATAATGGATGCCAGGAAACATTAAGAGCTCCAGTGCAGAAATTAGCACTTGACCCACTGTCTCTGACTGAGATAATGTCTGTAGGCTTACAATCGAGAGAAAAAAAAAATAGGAGGTGGATGTGCAGATTAGAAAGTGGGTTTGGGGTGGCAGACTCTGATCTCCTCCTTTGCCTTTTAACTGCTGTGAGAATTGAGAGATAACGTCTAACTCAGAAATCTCGGTCTGTATAATCCAGGCAGAGCGAGAAAGGCGATGCGACGACACTGAGAAGGAAAAGGATCAAGAAGGAAGGCGAGAAGAAAAAAACACTCTCATCCCCCTTTTCTCTTACAATTCAGCATGTGCTATTACTGCAAAATGCCTAACTTCTTTTTCCTCACAGCATCCAGAAACACTCCGCAATGGGAATTAGGCTGTTTCATATGAAGAAAAGGTGCAGAGAGAAGAAGCAGCAGGAAAAAGAAAGGCATTTAGTAACCTTCAATAGGAGAAAGGGAAGGGAGATGGATAGCTTGTACTGCCGAGTTTTAAAACAGTGATGTCAATAATGATAATGGGAGTTTTGAATGCTGGAGCATTTGTTCCACTTTTCTATATGTTTGATAATTTGAATGCAGAAAGTATGTGCTGAAAGGGTGAAAAGTCTTAAAAAGATCATTTGAAACTTGAAACAAAAAGCTCTCTGAGAACTTTTTATTGCTAATGCTGCTATTCTACTAATTTGGCCTCATGAAAACTTCATTACTAAATATTGTATAGTATACTGTATATAGTAGTTGTGGGCTCTTTGTTTTCAGTTAATGATTTTCTCATTATGGTGCCGAAGAACAGTGAAAAAACAGCCACCACTATTCCAAAGAGTCAATCTATCTAGAGAGAGATAGAAAGAGAAGAGGCTAAAGTAAGATGAGAGACAAAATTAAAACCTGAAGATGAAAAAAGGCCTAAATGGCTGAAAAAAGGGTTCATTGTTGGGGCACAGTTGGCAGGAGCTTCAGTCACAAAGACTGCCCACCTTCTGCTGTTTGACTGTGTCAGGAAGGGATATTATAGTAGGGTTGCAGAACATAAAGCCTCGTTACACAGATTAACAAGCATTTGAGTGTTTACTGGAGGAAAAACTACAGGCACTGGTCTACAAAGATGACTGACACTGACAAGTGCATGTCTGACCACACCAAGAGAAGAGTACAGTTCTGAATACTTGGGCCCTACAGTGAGAGTATCTGGAGTCTCTTTTATGATGTGGGGGCAGTTTGCTGGGACTGTTCTGGTCTAATTGTCCCTTAAGAGGGAACGGTCACCACAAATAAACAAATATATTCTGGGTGATCGCTTTTATAGTGTCATGAAATACGTCTGTTCCTGTATGTTTCCATTCATATGGCATGATCAGAGTATTAACTGGGTAATGGTGGTGGAGTGATTGTCAGGGAGCCAAGATAAATTATTAGCATGATTTGGAGAGCATAAATCTTTGGTAAATATAGTAACAATATTAGACTGTCCTGTGGTAAAATATTACTGTGGAAAGAAGAACGATCAGCATAGTTTCACTTTCACTTTGCGGCAATGTTTAGTGAACATAACACTGTCACCTAGTGTTTACACACAGAAACATTTGTAATTAGCATAAAGTTGGGGTGGAGGCAGTGGATCAGTGGTTAGAGTGGGGTCGCAAGTTTTCCCCCCCTGCTCTTCCCGACCACATGACGAAGTGTCCCTGGGCAAGATGCTGAACCCCCAACAGCCCATCACCACCCCAAGCTGTGCAGTGCCGGTCACAAGTCCGGTAGAAATTGGGGGAGGGTTTTGCGTCGGGAAGAGCATCCAGCGTTAAAGCTGTGCCAAATAAACATACGGACACATGATCCACTGTGGATAAGCCAGAAGGACAAAAAAAAAAAATAGACAAATAGCTCTTATTGTCCACATGCTTTGCTTTGAACCAGTGTATTCAAACAATAGATCATCTGAATTGACCCCCCCTACCTTGGTAAAAACACATCTATTGTGTGGAATTGTATTGAGGACTCCAACAGCTTACAGACAAAGAATTATAATGCGGGTTGGTAGAGGGAGGGGGCATTAAGTGTGGTGAGGGGGTTATAAAAAGAAAATGCATCTCTTCTCAGAATTGTCTATGGGGCACAAAGTACTTCCTCATCCTGGCATAATGAAATGAGGAGTCTGTGTGTCCATATGTTGGAGCTGGAGGCCTTGGATTCAGCAGGAAGTCTTATTATCATAGCATTGGCTGCAGGAAATTTGCCTCACACTTGTTTAAAGGTAATGAAGAGTCATGAGAGAGAAAGTGCACCACGATCAGACTGCCATCTGTTACCTGCTAACACTGCTCACCCTGACAGTGAGATTATAAAAAAGCTGGAACCAACACGCAGTCTACTCACTTGCTTGTTTTACAAACGTCAAATGATCTGGTTTTAAAGTGGATGACATTCTGTTCCCTCCTTGCCTCTGGCCTTTTTTTTTGCCTTCTTGTTCCCCTGTGCTGCTCCTCCTCTTTGTCTCATTCATTTTGTTCCATATCTGTTCTCAGATAATGCCTTTCACACTTATATTAACATTCAATGTGAGCATGTTCAACACATCCCACATCATACAGTGATTTAAATGTAAGCTCATTTAAAATTCTCTATTGCTTTGTGGCTTCTTGGTGTAATATTTTCACAGAATAGTCTAGGCCACTCAAATGATTCTAACACCAGCAGGTTGCTGCTTTATTTGCAAGCAGAAAGACCTAATGTGCACCACCTGTCATGTGCCAAATGGTGAAGGCGTGGACAAGCAACATTTAGAATCAGATAGTTTTCCTGGAATAAAATGGAATACTACAGTTACATGCAGCTCTGGACAAAAAACATGTCTTGCAGAGGAGCTCTAGGCTATTTTCAAGCCTTCTCTCTTTGAAGATTTCAACTGTGTTTTGCTGCTGACCACCAACAAGTGTTATGCACCTACATACAACTGTGCTATCAATGGGCTTTTTCCACTACAAGACTACTGCTGACCACCCAGAGGAAAGGACAATTCTAAAAAATATCTAGACTCTCTCCTAGACCTCATTAAGATTGTTTTCATCATAGAATAAAATTTTTGTCAATTCTCAAATGTCTCAAATGTAGCTCCAGATGCTTTCTTATCTCGAGCTCACATTATGACACTATTGCCATAGTGACACTGCATCTACTGGTCACTAATACAAATGACCAAACACAGGACGTTCATACAATAGAATGGAATTTCAGACCAGCGTGGAACAACTGCTATTGTTGTTGCAATCAGCCACATCGTACGACAACATGACATTATCAAGACCTTGTTTTGAGGGGAGACAGTGACTTTTCTTTTTTAAATAACCCAAACCTTACCCATTAAGATAAAGTTATGGTTATTTAAATCTTTAATGTTTGCAGCAAAAACAAGTCATTCTTTTCTCCTTAGCAATCTGTCACTTTGTTGCTTGGTGCCAAAAGGTTGGTTCATTGCAGTGTTTAAATTTTTACTAATCATAGTACTGCCCCCACTTTAGAAGGGGGGACATTTCACCCGTTACGGTACCAGGGGGTGAAATATGGTACCAGTCGAGTCTAAAAGCTGCATGTGAACAACAAAACAAGTATGATGTGAACTCAAATGAGGCGAAGACAGGGAACAGGTCTGTATTATTTTAGCGAAAACCAAATATGTTAGACTTATTATTGTGTTTTCTTTGTGGTGTTGGAAATGCTGTTGAATATCTGGTGGGTTTTTTTTCAAGGTATTGTATTCGACTCAGAAACTCCAGTTTCGTGACATTACCTACACTGCAGAATGAAAAGGTCAGAAGCTGAAGCAACAGTACAAAGACACCAACACGGTCATCACGGTTGTGATCTGCTTAGCTGGAGTCAATTTATTCTCAGATTGGACCCATCAGAAAAGATTTTGTTTTTCCAAAAAAGGTGACAAAGCATGTCCCTTTGGCAAAATGAGAAACACGCATTATTTATATCAGACAAACTTATATTAAATAGTCAGTCTCCAAAGGATTTCACTGAACCTTTGTGATTGTTGTGTCCTTAAATGCCTGATTTTGTGACAGCTTTTTGATGCTTGTTGATGTTTTTTGGGACATTTTATTTTGCAAGGTTGCACATTATTCACGGGGGAACGGCTGAATTGACTGTTGCGATCTCAACCTTGTAAAATACTGGAGGGATGTAAAAATATATCAAAATGCAGATCACATTAATCAAAATCAATATGTTAAAAATCCAGACGGGAAAAGCTTGTCACCACAAGAGAGAATCATAGTTCCCTTTAAAATACATAAAACATAATTTAGCCCAATATTTATATACACTCAGAAATTTGCACGAGCACCCAATCTCCATCTGATTAGTTTTACTTTTTTATAGTAATACAATGAACAAGAATCAAATTGTTTACTTATGTTAATAATTTATTCTTGTTCATTGTATTACTTTTGATTCAATTTATACATTGCATATATAAGTCTTTATCTGGTTGTTTTGTTTGCTTTAACAAATCAGTAATTTAAAAACAGATGGTTTAGATGCTAAGGCAGGTTATCCACTGATTGCATGCTTGGTGATTGGCTGGTTGATTCCCAGTTCCCAGCCCTCACTGCATCTGTGTTCTTTGGCCAAAGAAAAAACTAAATTGAAAAATCACAATTTGACAGCGCAAAGATAAACAGGTGTTTCTGACTAAAAGTTTATTACTTTTTAAAGCAGTGTGAAGTTAACCATCAAACAGTGAGAGGTAATTCAGTCAGCTGACACTGATGGTCTCGGACTCTCCTTTCTTGCCTCTCAGGTGTTTGCTGATGAACGAGCAGAGGTCCACCATTTTCTTTCATTGCTGCGTCTTGATAATGCACCATGAGCTGAAACTGCGTTTGCTGCTTAAGCATTCCTCTGGTTATTTATTCATTGCTTCAGCAATACTGCACACAAATTGCTCATCTGGAGTAGTTATGGTTGGAATTTTGCTTGAAGACAGCCATTTCATATTGCAAATACAGCAGCATAGTAATTATTTTACTTCTATTGTACTGGAAGTAATTATTATCATAATAATTAAAGAGAGAAGAGAAAGCCTACAATATTATTACATTGGATCAACCTCCAGGGCTCTTACTGTCTAGAGCTCTGTCCATGGGTTTATTGTTGTTTGTATATTTCAGAGGAAGCATCCACATTTGTTGTAGAATGCATTAAGAGTGTGAGATGAACAGAACGGAAAAATATTGTTTTTCACATGTTAATCATCACCAAGATTTTGTGTGTAGTTCAGACAAATATACTGTCGCCACAACGCAATCACAACAAAAACTGGTTCTCTGGTGTTCATGTCATTTGTTATCAACACACCCTCCCAAATATGGAGGGAAATCAAACATGGCAGTATTTTTTATGATGAGGAAGTAGTCAACTTGGTGTGTTGTTTTAATTCTGTTGCTGTTTGCACTAGCATCTTCATCCTCGGTGCGTTGTTATGGTGGATCCAATTAAACCTGCTGCAGACATGAGAAATGAGCAAAAATTAAATCAATACCATATTGAGTGTAAATTCTACCCAGCTCTATTTTGGTCTTCATGGCTGCACACACACACACACACACACAAACACACACATGCACATGGAGCAATGGGAGTTGAGACTGTTAGTTAACAGGAGGCTGGTATTGGGGCAGTGAGGTGGTGAATATTGATGGCAGCAGTATTGATTGAGGACCTGTAGGGTTTGTCTTCTTTTATCCAGTGAGCCTTCTGCCTGTCCGGCACATTTTATGGAGCATCTTCTCTATGCCTGGGTGCACATTATGAGAAGTGTGGAAGAGGCCCATTAAAAGAGCCGGAGAAACACATTGTGTCTACTTCCACACACAGCACAGTTCAATCATGTCAAGACACTGCGTAACACTGACATTACAGCATATAACGAGCCGCTACTGGCTTAATTTCTCATCATGTACGCTGAGACAGATATGATACTAGATCAAGCTCTTCATAAGCCCAAGTGACCATTATACAACCTCAAAGTTACACAGTAACTCCCTTCAGTAAATCATCCAGAAACCACTAGTATATGTAAACACAGTGGAATTGCTGGAACCTGCCCAGCAACTTGCGGCTGAAGACATCAGGGGGCAGCTCCCACCCAAATAGGCTGCTGGGGCTGCCCAATTATGTTCTATTTATTACAAAGAAAAATGTAAATGCTTACTGCTTACCAACGTATTTATTCCCGTTTATAGTTTATATGTCTTCTTATGTCTATTACGTATACATTGATTTGCCACTACATGGAAAAAAAAAACACTCATCATGAGATGCAATAACAGAAAATGCTGAACACCCAATTTCTGACCATCACTAAATAATTAGGATATAATTCCACAACATAACACATAAATAAATAGTCTGCACACCTCCCAGTCAATCATGTGACATTACTGAGAGCAGATCGGTCAGATCTGTTTTTTTCACTGCTGCCACTCATAAGTTCTTCAACCCTTTCCGCCCACATAGACCATGTGTCTCTACCCTCTTTGTTTGTCCCTACTCTTTCGTAAGACTCAAAGAATAGTTCATTGAAAGAGTCCCCGCATGTAGAGAGGCAAGAGTCTGTTAAAAATGTGCCCTTTTAGCACCAAAATGCCAGCTGCTGTATCAGTATTTTTTGGCCTAAGCACTCGAAAACAGTGGATTACAGCTTCCAAAACTTAGCGCTTTTGTATATTATTAAAGTCACTGTTTTCTTTAAAGGTCACCACTTGCTTAAAGTCACATCTCATGTGCTATATGCAAAATATAATTATGTAGAATTATATGATAAGCTTTACTTCAAATAGCGCCAATATTTCTGGTATGGGGTTATGGTGGCAAAGCCACTTTGATCCAGTATCACTGCTCCTGTCTGGCCAAAGTCTTGACAAATCGAATGTGTTTTTGAAAGGAACTTAATTGCAACTTTATTATGCTATTTGATGCTGTTGACAATTAACCTAAATGGCAAAGGGCAAACTTTTTGGCAGTACAACATTCAATTTGTCTGACTGTCATTATAAACATTTTAATTGTAGTGTTTAAATTCTCATTGGCAAATGGGGAAAAAAGAACATTAAGCTACACTTCACACATACACAATTATTAACCTTTAAACACAACTGGAATCTATATCAAACCTTAAACTATCACATGCTTTTCAGACTCAGGTGTGACAGTTCTATGCTTTGTGTGCCCACCCTTGTGACTTGGTTCTCAATAATAATATAGTGCTTTTATGATTTTAAAATATATACAGAGTCGGGACATAATCTATTGAATACGTTATGGTTCCTACAAAAGCATAGTTGCTGTAGCAGTTCAGCTGCATAGGAACAGAATTTTTAGGGGAAAGGTTTAGATTACATTCGAAAAAAAGTGTATGAGATTATGTAAATGTTCTACACTCAAACCGCTTTACACTGCTTCTTATTCACCCATTCACACTGATACACACACCAATGGGGGAGCGGCTATGCAGCTGGCCAACACTCACCGGGAGCAACTAAGTTGGTGTTCAGTGTCTTGCTAAATGACACTTTGACATGTGACTGGAGGAGCCGGGGATTGAACCAGCAACTGCGAGATTGGCGGACAACCGCTCTACCTTCCTGCGCTACAGTCGCCCCATTATATGATATGTATCATATGTATCATGATTTGCAATTAAATGTAATATGTCTTTGTTACTTATATGTTACTGTGCGGATGGAAAAACTATGAAGAGGAGAAGTTAAATAGAAACACTGATTTGCTAGAGAATTGTGTCCTGTAAGAGAGACACACAACATCTACACAATGCAGTAGTTTTTGGCCATGCTTTTGTAGTTGTCAGGATTTCAAAACTGCTCCATTATGAAGTGCTGTTTGCAGCCCTGTGGGTTGGAAGCCTCTGGATATCTGAAGCCTTATATAACACCACCATTCAGCATTAAGTGGCACTTATTCAGATTAGTTCAGTGCTCGGCTGAATCACCTGTTTTCACAACACCCGCACCCGCTGAGTAGAGAGCATCTGGGATTTGCCAAACAGGCTTTACATTATCTACCCATTTGTGATTTAGATTAGCTGTGATTTAAATGGCAATGAAGCAACGTTTTATTGTTGTGTAGAAGTGTATGTGTTTTAGGAGTGAGGAGATTAGGTGTTAGCCATGTACTTGCCGTTTTGCCAGCGGCAGCAACACATACTGGTCTTGAAATTGTTAACGTGTTAACGATCCAGCTACCAAAGCTTAGGTTTTTAGCTCCATGTCAAATCATTATGCTCAACATTCTGGTTGCTGTAATCTGCAGTGCTAGCATGCTGCGGAAAAACGGAGTTGTAAGAATCTTCAAAGAGTGACCAACTCCTGTTGCAGTATGTTATTACTTTTGTCTCAAGGATTCAAAGTGCATAACATGTCTTCATGTCTAACTTCAAATAATTCTAAGTGCTCAATTTTTGTGGAGTCTCCGAGCCTCCCATCGAGGGAAGATCTTCTAACACGCTTTGAAGAATGCTTTTACTTCCTGATGGTAACGGAGGTTCAGTGCATATGCCACAGCCATTATGAGTGCACGTGCAGAGACTATGCCTCTCAAGTCAGGAAGGACTGCTCATTAGTCCCCAAAAGGCAAGAGAAAATCTGAATATCTCTATTTAAGCAAAACAGACTTAAATGTTTTTTGAAAAATGTCATATTGTTGATCCGACAGTTGAACCAATCAGCTTTTAGTTTAGGTGGGAACCAGATTTTTTTCCATCATGTCTTGACATCTTGCTATAAAAGAGAATTTGATGTGAAGTGATGCAATTGTTAATTATCACTGAAATTCATTTTTCCTCTCAGGGTCACTCCTCACACATAGCCTATAGCACCAAAAGCTACTGTATACGACTTATCCACTATAAAAAAAAAATACACAAGAAGTCTACAACATACTTAGCAAAACACATTTTCTAGCTTCCGATCTGAGATCTCATACAGCCCATCTTCTTCCAACACTAGAGTTGTTGCAGCATCTAGTTTAAAAAACCGTATCTGCCTTGATTTTACGAGCTAATTTGTGTCTGATTTGAGGACATTTGCAGGATTTGAGAGCAGGTCAGAAAAGAGTTGTGCAGTGGTCACTAGTGATTAGTTCTGTACAGGCCAACAAACTTACTGTTTTGTAAAATGTTAAAAAATGTTGCTTAAGAGTTTAACCACAGGAAGAAACATTGACAGTGGATAAAAGTGGACAAAACATAAAAACTTACTAATTGATTACACCAGCTCAAGTCACTCTAATCAAATCTACTCTCAGTGAAAAAAGTACTTACACATTGTCATTATTAACCATTACATACATACATTACATATATCATATAATATACTGCAAGTCTAGAAACCAAAATGTTGGAGAACTTTTCTGTGAACACTTTTCCTGATACAATCAGTGAATGTAACTGCAACTTAAAAAACACGCAAATTAGCCACAGCATTTTAATTACGTTAACAAAAAAAACATCCCAACAGACACATTACACTTTAGCTTTCTGAACTTTGACACATATAAATATTTTCTAGGTCCATTAAAATGTAGTCTGGCCCTTACTCCACAGTTTGAATCAAAGTGGATTTCGTTTTTTTTAGCCTGATGGAATGAGCTCTGATGTTCTCTGACCCATGCCAAACCATAGTCCTAAATCACAGACTGTACTACATTTAATCCATACTCAGTGCTCCTATGGTGTGCCCCATCACTGCTCTCTCCAGATGCCCGAGGCCTAATTGTGCTCAACTTCATACCTTCACGGTCTGAACTGTTTACAGTACTCCCGTGCTGCTGAGGACTCAGTTGGCCCTATATACCTCAATCCTTGTGCGGACAGCGTGTTACAGACACTTTAGGCAGCCAAAGCACAAAAGGGATTCAGACCGAGTGATCCGGCTGCATTGCTGTGAACTGTTGACACGATGAGTAAGTGTAGAATGCTGAAAGGCTCACAACTCACCTGTCACCATTTTGCTCTGTTAATCTGTAGAAACAAACAGGCTTTGCCAATTTCTTGGTTCAAAATGTGTGCAGGGGTTACTGCTTGTGAGTTAAATACCACGAGTAAAAAAGGACAAATTGTGACTGATACAGTAAATAGGAGTTCAAGTAAACACTGAGAAGACTTGGAATGTGGAAGAAACCATCCACAACAAGTCCTTATTGGATTTTTAAGGTCTTTGTGACATGTCGAGTTCAAAGTGTTGAACAAATCAAATAGTTTGAACCAGAAAAATAACCTAATATTTGTTGTTATTACCTTAGTCAAGTTACGGTTGCTAAAAGTACAGGTATGTCCTGGGTATTTTTGGAAATTTATGACGTCACAACTCTACAGTCAGGGGTTGGACACAAGCTACAATATAAAACTAAAGCTTGTGCTACCATGCTCTCTCTCTCTGCTCCTGTATGATCTTCAACTGTCTGCAAAACTTAGTGATCTGGTAAAAATCACTGGAATTCTCTGATAGGTTAGAAAGATGAGCAAATATCTCTGCACTGCTGCCAGTGCTATTCAATGAGTCAATGAGACTTCGTGAGAAAGAGGTGTTGTCTCTCTACAGCATAATTTTATATTCCTGGCCAAAAACGAATAATAATTTGAATAAAATTAAATACTGACGCTTGTATGCCAATAATAATGGCTTAAGTGTAAAGAATATGTAATATTAGTTATAGCAATGTTTTGTCTTTAATTAATGACCCCATTTATATCAGTGTGGATGGGCTAAGAATTGAAATGTCCTCCCACACAAATAACAGCAAACAGGTTAGATGAATATTTGGATAAGGGTTAGGCAAGTAGCGGGTAAGGTTACGATTAGGGTAAGTGTCCAAGAAATAAATGTAATATCCCCTGAAGTGTGTGTGTGTGTGTGTGTGTGTTTGTGTGTGTGTGTGTGTGTGTGTGTGTGTGTGTGTGGGTGGGTGGACAGCACGGCTACAGTATTAAATTTTCCCCTCTGGAAATTAGCAGACCCACTAGATTCAAACATCACAATGATGATAATGATGATACTTTACAAGTAAGGTGACGTCAAAATGGGAAAACATTCTCAAGCTTCCTGTGCACAGAGCTTCAATGATTTAGGTCCAGTGAACCGTGGGCATGAGTTAAATGCTTATTATTGAATATAGATTTGTTTGTAGGTTGGTGCCCTAACTACTTAACAGCAGTTTGTCTTTTAACAATAATACTATATGAAACAACACACACACACACACACACACACACACACCCTTAACTGAAACCTTCATATTCATATAACTCCCTGATGTGTATTTGCAGGGTTGCCTTGTTAATGTTTTGTTTCCACGCATGCAGCCTCTCTGGCTGGTGAACAGGGAAGAATGTGTAATTGCTAATAAAAAGGTTGAGCCTGTAATTACTTCCTGAATTATTATAAGTGCTTAATGGTGTTGAAGGTACTGCCTCCCCTACACACCCTCGGGCTCAAAGCTGTAACCACCAAAACAACAAAGTCATGTGTGTTTGCTCCTCATGTTAAATATGTACGATGGATAACGGCTCGAAATATCGATTCAATGCAAATCTGGCACCTTAACTCCACAGTTAACTAAATAGATTATTTTGCTTATCGATGTTTTGTGGTAGTGCAGTGGAATGTAACGTGGATCTCTCCCAGATTTAACACCACTGTGGGATTTAAACACACAACCTGCTGTACTCAGAGTACATACAAATCCTAGTGACAAATCCTTAGTGACAAAGGAAACACATTCAACATATTTGTTAGTATGCAAAAACACCCTATTATGTAATGTAGACTTCCACTAAAAAGCAATGTCCCAATTTAGTTTTTCAGTCCTTTAAAGATCTAAAATACTAAATACGGCTTATTGGGATTTTAACCCCATTAAAGGACTGATCAATTAGTTACAGGGTATTTAACTACAGCTATTGTTCATTTAATGTGTTTCTGAGACACCTCTTTCTCTAGGAGCTACTCGATCCTAAAACCGCATAAAAGGAACATGACTTGTGTAGTTTGACCTAAAGCCACTGCTTCGTTGATGTTACGCTATGCACGTGATGTTAACAACCACAGAATGTTAATTCAGACTGGATCAAACTCCCGTCCCCTGTAGGAAAGTGCCCTGCTTTGTTCTTTCCTATATGTCTAACATGACTGTCATGTTTAATAAGCTCCACACCTACACATTTCTGATCGCTAATGTAGTGTCTGATGGTGGCTTGCTTCCTTGGGCTGAAGATGACTGTGCCTCGCCACCGAGCACTCGATGATGAATCCTTCCAGGCCTGTCCTTTTCCATTTCTATCAGGGTCAGTTGAGGGGCTTTGCAAAAGTGACAAGAGAATCTCCTTTTAGATCTTTTCAAGTCATGTCCAACAAAAAGGAGGCCATGTCAATAGTGGTAGTGTGTGTGTGTGTGCGTGTGTGTGTATATGTATATATATACATATACACACACACGCACACGCACAAACACATGAGCGAGTAATCTGGTTTTGAAAATGCCAAAACAGGCAGGTAAGTGAATTTTGAATGAGTGAATCCGGTTTTATTGACTTTACTTGTCTCTCATCTGGTCTTTAGCAGCTGAACAGTTGGAGGACACTGTTTAGAGAGATCAAACTGAAACAGTAAAAATGTGGGAGGACCAAAATTGAATTTTTTTTTTTTTTTTTTTTTTTTTTTTTTTTACCCTTGGTTTAAATTGATGATGTTATACTGCACTTGGCAAGGTCTGTAAGGTAAATTCACAGTGTAGAAGTGTGGATGTAGAAGTACAACTGTGAAAAAAAAATTCTGTAACCCAAATTCCAAAAGATTTTTGTGAATTTGTCATTTCTAGAAACAGAAACAATGAAGAAAAATTGTTTTTTTTTGTTGTTGTTGTTTTTTTACATTTTATAACTAAACCCTGTGCACTTTTTTCTCTTGTGTTCTTGTGTGTTTTGTGTGTGTAGTCATATGGGATTTACCAAGACGAGAGTAGAGTAGCTGGATAAAATCTCAGTCTTCCAAAAAAATAAAAAATAAAAAAATGCCGGCGGTGAAAATCACTTAGTTGAGCATGTTTTGTTGGATATGAAGTATTAAAGACAATTTAAATCTTCACTCAACCTTTATTCAACCAAAGTCTCACCGCATGGACTTTGTTTTCTTTCTCTCCCGTGTTGCATTCTGTCAGAAGGGAAAAGCATATCCCTGTTCCTTTGCTGAAGAGACTGTTTAACTCAACAAGAACAAAGAGCAGCAGCCTCGTGTGCGTTGTATCACTCGACTCTTATGTCGATTATTTTTACCTTCACTATTTATAATCTTTCCTCTGTCCTACATATGTCTTAGACAGCTCTCTTGGGAGGTCTTTGTCACTAAAAAGCCTGCTTGCTCTCCTTCTGTCTGCACTTTGTGATTGGGTCAATGAACACTGCAGCAAATGTGTTTAAAATAAATCTTCCTCATTCTTTCATATGCTAAATGGAAAGCCAACAAAGGTAATTTGATTGGACACACTAATTAAATGGTGCTACTGTTTTATTTATTTTGGCATTGCGTTGCAAGTGCAATACTTGCACTTTAACTTGAGTATTAAGTTTGGGTACTTCTACCACCTCTGCACACAATGTGTCACATTTTGATGTGCATGGGGCTGTGTAGCTGCGGACCCTAGTCCTCCGTGACATTATTAAGACCACCAGTGGTAATGTTGTTATTTGGCCTGCAATGGCCGTTACGTGATAAGAAGATCCCTGCCTCACATGCCAGTATCCAGTCTCCCACCCATCTATCCAGATTTTTAAGTTTTCAAGCTGTTACTGTTGTATTCATCAAGGCCACAAGATGAAGCCTAATTACCACGATTCGATAATAACCACACACTTGCTTACAGGTCGGTGCAGTATGGAACATAACCAGGGAGATGACAACAACCATTTAATGGCTCGATAACACTGAAATGAGCTACACATATTTAAGAAGCATGATTTGTTAAGTCATCGCTTCCGACATTTCTACATAGTTTTCTATACTTTACTGTCACCATCGATCCACCTTTGCTTGTCACTATCATACTGTCACCGTCTCACAACTGCTAGAGCTCTGGATAAAATCTGCATCAACTTTGTTGATTCCTTAAAGAAAATTGGAATAGGAATTATTTTTTTATACTAACAAATGCTCATTTGGTGTAGCTGGCTTACAATTGGGTTTAAATTAATAAATAATTTATGCCAGATGCCCTCCCTGCCGCTGCCTTCCTGAGCCCTCAACATGGTGTATATGTCTGATTTTGGTTGTTGAACTTTGTACATGAGAGAGAGAAAAACCAACGAGAGGATTTTGGGAAATTCTGTGGGGCCTCCATTCAGTTGGGGGTTCTGTGGTCCACATCTTTCCATTTTATTGTCGAAATCGTTTCCCCCGCAACCTGGTTAACCCCCCCATGCCAGCAGCCCCATGGAGCTCCTGCACCACCTCCTGTTTGCTCGCTGGCACGGTTGACTCTGATTAGACTACCTGTGGATATTCATGCCACATTCTCCTCACACTCAGCCATCTGAGGCGAGAAAGTGAGAAATATTCTCACCATATTCCCACCTCTAGCAATATAATATTTACACCCCGCTATGTGTTGCTACAGCTTTACTTTTTACAAGAAGGGTGTGCGTGTGTACGGAAAGTATTAATTTGGCTATTAAGACAGAGGCTTTGTTTTTGTGCACCCACTGCCTCGTGGATGTGTGTGAATGAAAGCAGAGGCGGTTGGAGTGTGGTGGGTCCATGCAGGGGGTGTAATGGAAATCGGTAGTGGTTCTAGTGTGGAGTCTGCATATAAATGCTGCTTTGGACCCAAGCAGGTGTTGTTGTTGTTGGTGGTGGTGCTCATGTTGGAGACGAGCTGGTCCTGGCTCTGAGCCATGATCAGGCTCACTGCTAAATCGCACGGTGTGGTTTTGTGTTCACCTCATTTTTGCCAGGTGGAGCTAAATTATTGATGCATTAAGTTAATTAGATATGGCAAAGAATTTAAAAGCACTAGGCAGATGATGTCCCCAGACACGCTGTTGTACTGTGTGCAAGACAAAGGGAAACGTTACCTGCAAATCCCATAGTTGTAGCAACCAACGAGGCCATATCTTCCATTTTTCCAGTTAGAAAGTTGAATGGTAGTTGCTTAGTTTGACTATAGTGTGCAAGTTGCCTTATACGTTAGTAACAAGGTGTTACCATATACGTTAGTGACCATAGAGAATCCATACATCCCCCATTCGAGGGTCACTCTATACCTAAGTAATTTTTGTCATAATGGAATGAGTGAGACTAATGATGGTGTAAGATGATTTATGCTGGGAGCACGATTTCTTTAAATTATGTCACCGACCTGCCTTCTTGTTTTTTTGTTTTTTTTTGCCTTCTTCTTAAATTTTATGGGGTTGATTTTGTCAAAAAAGTCTCTGTCTTTTCTAAACAGATAAGTTTATATCTTAAGTCTTCCTCAGATACCTAATCAAGAGCCCTGATGATATTTATTAAAGACTAGAGCTCAGGCAAGACGGTATACATGTGTTTCTATTTGAAGAATTTTTCATGTTATCAGTTTTTAAGAGATGATTCATCACAGATTGAATAATTTAACCAACAAATTGTGCAATATAAAAAATGATATAATTCTATTTACACCCACTTGGGATGTATAACGCTATGGCAGTTGTTTCAGTTGTTTTTTGGGCCAGTAGGCAGAGGTTTAACGTCAGAAGACGCAACTCAGACCAATATTTGGGACTAAATTTGGAAAAATTGCCGTTATACTGGAACATTTATCAATGACAGCTATAAAGCCCCTCAAACCTCCCATAAAAGACATTGCAGTGCACTGGACCCCTGGACCTCTACCAGGACCCCTACCAGCTACAAGGGGGCCTTGATGGGCTCATTGCCTATAGGCCCTAGGGTCTAGGATTTCCATGCTGGGTACTTGTTTCACTTACTAGTGAGCTTAGAAAGTAAATATTACGCATCATTAAGCAGGGTTGTGTCATTCGGTTTGCAAGAAGCAACACTGACCAAGAACAGGTGTTAGTGTAGCTGCCTTACTGCTTCCAGGGGTTTACAACCAGTACTCCAGTTTCCTCCGACAGGCCTAAGACAAACAGCATCAACAATATTGATGACTCTAAAATCCATGTGGGAGTAAACGGTTGTCTGTCCTTATGTGTTGGCCTTGTGATTGTCAGGTGGACTGTCCAGGGTGTACCCTCTCTCTTGTCCAATGTCAACTGGGATTGGCTCCATTCCCCATGACCGCGGATAGAATAAGCAGCTTAGATAATGGATTAATAAATAATAATAAACACAGACTAAACAGTTTGAAAGGGGAATCTCAATGACTATTAAATCAATTGCTAACACTCGAATCAATTTAACTATATTTTGCTGTTAATATTAAGTTTCATTACATTATGCCTTAGCAATGTGTTTTATTCTAATGATTTAAAACAACTGTGGCAATGATCTATTAATGTTAAACTGTTAAAGAACTGACATCTCTAAAACAAATATAATTAGTGTGATTTTCAAGGGAGAGTGTTAATATCATTAACAATGATAAATGCAACCGCAAGGGGGCACAAGCCAGTGTCTTCTTGTGCCAGTCCCAAGTCTGGATAAATGCAGAGGGTTGTGGCAGGAAGGGCATCCGACGTAAAACACATGCCAAATCAAACATGCGAATCGTGACAAAGACTTCCATACCGGATCGGTCGGGGCCCGGGTTAACAACGACCGCCACCGGTGCTGTTGACCTACAGGGTACCGGTGGAAATTGGACTACTGTTGGTCGAAGACGAAGAAGAAGAGGAGGAAGGTGTGTTCGTAGGCAGAGAGAGAAGAGGAAAGCTAAGAATGTAGGACTGACAGTAGGGACTTTGAATGTTGGTACTATGACAGGGAAGGCTAGGGAGTTGATCGACATGATGCAGAGAAGGAAGGTGGACATACTGTGTGTCCAGGAGACCAGGTGGAAAGGCAGCAAGGCTAGAAGCTTAGGAGCAGGGTTTAAGTTGTTTTACCATGGGTCAGATAGGAAGAGAAATGGAGTAGGAGTTATATTGAAAGAGGATTTTGTGAGGAATGTTCTAGAGGTGAAAAGAGTATCAGACAGGTTGATGAGTCTGAAGCTGGAAGTTGAAGGGGTGATGTTCAATGTTGTGAGTGGTTATGCCCCACAGGTAGGATGTGAGTTAGAAGAGAAGGAGAAATTCTGGAGTGAGTTAGATGAAGTGATGCAGAGCATCCCCAGAGGTGAGAGAGTTGTCATTGGTGCAGATTTCAATGGGCATGTAGGTGAAGGGAACAGAGGTGATGAGACTGTTATGGGCAGGTTTGGTGTTCAGGACAGGAACGCAGAAGGTCAGATGGTGGTTGACTTTGCAAAGAGGATGGAAATGGCTGTAGTAAACACTTTCTTTCAGAAGAGGCAGGAACATAGGGTGACGTACAAGAGCGGAGGGAGAAGCACTCAGGTAGACTACATCTTGTGTAGACGTTGTAATCTGAAAGAGATCAGTGACTGTAAAGCATTGGTAGGGGAGAGTGTAGCCAGACAACACAGGATGGTGGTGTGTAAAATGATGCTGGTGGTGAGGAAGATAAGGAGGACTAAGGCAGAGCAGAGGACGAAGTGGTGGAAGTTGAAAAAGGAAGAATGTCGTTTAGTTTTCAGGGATTTGCTGAGAGTGACTCTGGGTGGTTTGGAGGTGCTTCCAGATGACTGGACTACTACAGCTAATTTGATCAGGGAGACAGGTAGGAGGGTACTCGGTGTGTCATCTGGAAAGAGGAAAGCGGACAAGGAGACTTGGTGGTGGAACGAGGAAGTTCAGGAGTGTATACAGAGAAAGAGGTTAGCTAAGAAGAAGTGGGACACTGAGAGGACTGAAGAGAGTAGACAGGAGTACAGGGAGATACAGCGTAAGGTGAAGATAGAGGTGGCAAAGGCCAAACAAAGAGCATATGAGGACTTGTATGCTAGGTTGGACACTAAAGATGGAGAGGTGGATTTGTACAGGTTGGCCAGACAAAGAGATAGAGATAGAAAGGATGTGCAGCAGGTTAGGGTGATTAAAGATAAGGATGGAAATGTATTGACAGGTGCCAGGAGTGTGATGGGAAGATGGAAGGAGTACTTTGAAGAGTTGATGAACGAGGAAAATGAAAGGGAACGAAGAGTAGAAGAGGTGACTGGTGTGGAGCAGGAAGTAGCAAAGATTAGTAAGAGTGAAGTGAGGAGGACATTGAAGAGGATGAAGAGCGGAAAAGCAGTTGGTCCTGATGACATACCTGTGGAGGTATGGAAGTGTCTAGGAGAGGTGGCAGTAGAGTTTTTGACTAGTTTGTTTAACAAGATCTTGGAGAGTGAGAGGATGCCAGAGGACTGGAGGATAAGTGTACTGGTACCAATTTTTAAGAACAAGGGAGATGTGCAGAGCTGTGGCAACTACAGAGGAATAAAGCTGATGAGTCACACAATGAAGTTGTGGGAAAGAGTAGTGGAAGCTCGGCTAAGGGCAGAGGTGAGCATTTGTGAGCAGCAATATGGTTTCATGCCTAGAAAGAGTACAACAGATGCAGTATTTGCTTTGAGGACGCTGATGGAGAAGTACAGAGAGGGTCATAGGGAGTTGCATTGTGTCTTCGTAGATTTAGAAAAAGCGTATGACAGGGTGCCGAGAGAGGAGCTGTGGTATTGTATGAGGACGTCTGGAGTGGCAGAGAAGTATGTTAGAGTGGTGCAGGACATGTATGAGAGCTGTAAGACAGTGGTGAGGTGTGCTGTAGGTGTGACAGAGGAGTTTAAGGTGGAGGTGGGTCTGCATCAAGGATCGGCTTTGAGCCCCTTCTTGTTTGCTCTGGTGATGGACAGACTGACAGATGAGGTTAGACAAGAATCTCCCTGGACTATGATGTTTGCAGATGACATTGTTATTTGTAGTGAGAGCAGGGAGCAGGTGGAGGAAAATTTAGAGAGGTGGAGGTCTGCTCTGGAAAACAGAGGAATGAAGCTTAGACGCAGCAAGACAGAATACATGTGTGTCAATGAGAGGGACCCAGGTGGAACGGTGAGGTTACAGGGAGCAGAGGTGAAGAAGGTGCAGGACTTTAAGTACTTAGGGTCAACGGTTCAGAGCAACGGTGAGTGTGGAAAAGAGGTGAAGAGGCGAGTGCAGGCAGGTTGGAACGGGTGGAGAATAGTGTCAGGTGTGTTGTGTGATAAAAGAGTATCAGCGAGAATGAAAGGAAAGGTGTTCAAGACGGTGGTGAGACCAGCAATGTTGTTCGGCTTAGAGACAGTGGCACTGAAGAAAAGACAGGAGGCAGAGCTGGAGGTAGCAGAGCTTAAGATGTTGAGGTTCTCTTTGGGAGTGACGAGGATGGACAGGATCAGGAATGAGTACATCAGAGGGACAGCTCATGTTAGATGTTTCAGAGATAAAGTCAGAGAGGCCAGATTGAGGTGGTTTGGACATGTTCAGAGGAGAAACTGTGAATATATCGGTAGAAGGATGCTGAGGTTGGAGCTGCCAGGCAGGAGGTCTAGAGGAAGACCAAAGAGGAGATTTATGGATGTAGTGAGGGAGGACATGAAGTTAGTTGGTGTGAGTGAAGAGGATGCAGAGGATAGAGTTAGATGGAGGCACATGATTCGCTGTGGCGACCCCTGAAAGGGAGCAGCCGAAAGGAAAAGAAGAAGAAGAAGTGTTAATATCATTAACGGATTAGCTGCTGTTTCAGAGGCGTTTCCACTCAGAGTTTGCACTGTAGTAAACATCAAGTACATTTGCTGTGATAGTTAAGTTTTACTTTGACTCCGTCCTGCTGAACTAGCACCACAGAACAACTAATAAATACCCACTAAACCAGAACCACCACAAGCAGCAGAATCATCATCATCAGCTCCAAGAAATAAACAACTGCAAACAGCAAAACATGTGCAATCCACCATAAAACTTCTTGTACTGTACACACACACACACAAATTGCACATTCCCCCCAGTTGTATGGCAGCTGGCTCTGTGTCCCAGCTAACTGCAGCCAGAGATACAAGTTCCCTCACACAGGGAACAATTTCCTCCAAATGCATGGTAATGTTTGAAATAAATAAGCTACATTATGCATAAAAGGGAAAATGATTACCCGCTTTAAAAGCCTTTATGAATATTTATAAAGTGTTTCTGTCGCCACTTATTTCCCAGCCTTTTTGGATATGTAGACAGCAGCAATAGAAGAGCCCATGTTCCCTCTCACTGTTTCAACATGAAACCGGCGTGGACGCTTTTACA
Organism: Channa argus; assembly: GCF_033026475.1. NCBI lineage: Eukaryota > Metazoa > Chordata > Actinopteri > Anabantiformes > Channidae > Channa > Channa argus. The sequence goes on from NC_090203.1 coordinate 24,755,543, forward strand.
TAAAAACAAAATATTACATTTGATTGCTGATTGAATTTTCATTTCTCATGGCCTTTTTTTCCAGAGGCTTTTATGCCTTTTGTGGGCTTTTATATGTGAGCGTGACTGTGTGTCTATGCGAGTGGTTTTTTATGTTTTAAAGAAGCCTACAGGCACAAGGCTGTGTAGAACAGCTTTTCTCTCCCCTTAGCCGTGATTGTCAGGGTTAGTTAAAGGCAGAGGGTCCAATGTTCCCATGGCTTTGAGGACACTATAATCCAGCGGCAGAGAGATGAAAAGAGAGAGGTAACTCATCCACCCATCCGAGGGGATTTTCCCTTCGAGGGCCTCATCACGATCTCTCCAAATGAAACCATTATCTCAACATTTCTGCCCGAGGCACTCTCACTCTGACTATTTTACTTTTTCTTTCCTTTGCTAGTGTGCGCACACACACACAGACACACACACACAAACACACAGCGCACACACTCACACGCGCACACACACACACATGCACACACTCACACACACACGCGCACACACACACACACACATCATATACTCTGTGCTCCACTGAACTTTTCCGTTTTCCTCTCTTTGGAGCAGTATTTTGGAGATGTGAAGGGAAGATGAAAGATGTTAGGTGACAAGTGGCAGAGAGATGCTGGATGGTGGGAACAGAGAAAGGGGGAGTAAAAAGGGTGGAGGTGTCAGGAGATGGGGGAACCAGCAGGGAGGGAAGTGTCAGAGATGGAGGAGATGGTGGTAGAGTGTGTGTGTGTATGTGTGTGTGTGACTGGAGGTGACTCCTAATTCATCCAGGGAAAGCTGAGATTTGGTTTGCTTGTCATAACAGATGCCTCAGCCTGCCCAGAGGGAGAGCTGTTCTCCACCTGCCGTGATTCAGTTTGAAATGTCTCTTAATGTATTAGTCAGCCATAATAGATCCCATGGCTCATACTTACAGACATGCCTGCCTTTTATCTCTCCACACACACAAACACACACACACACACACACACCACCCACCAATTCCCAAAGGATGGAAGGGGGTAAAATAGAGGGAAGGAGGGAAAGAAAAAAAAGGAAACAGAGTAAAAGAGAGAGGGCAGTGATCACGGTGGTAACAATAAATAATAGCATGGCCGCAGGACTGAAACAAATCACCTGTAGATGATTCTATTATGTGCAGTCACACAGGAGCTGTTCATGCAGCCTGCTGCTCAGCAATCTGCTTAGAAGCTGTTCACTCAGGACACATCCAGAGAAATGACTGTGATATACATGGCTCAGAGAGAGGAATGATTATTTTTCCTTTTTATTGAAGACTGTATTGAAATATGATCTTGACGTAGCGTTAACCGAGGACACATCTAGACCTGATCTACAGATATCTGCCGGTGCTCAGGCTGCATATTGGTTGTGATTTATGGAGGATCTCATTAAACAGCAACTGGAACTTCATCCAGCTGGTTAATGAAGACATTTGTTTTTAACAATCCAAGGCATTAAGAAAAACTACGTTGAATTAATTTTTTTTAATGAAATAGTTATATTGAAAAGGTTAATTAAATTAAGATATACCAGCCAACTATAATTTTACGATAATTACTTGATTTCCCAAAACATTCTTACAATCCACAATTGCACAGACAAGTTAAGCATTCGCTGTGTTGCAGTGTTCAGGGATTACAGTGTTAAAGATATTGCACAACATTGTATAATTATTTAAACCATAAAACCAAACAACCTGTTCAAGCTGGGAGAATTCCAATGCTGTCTCCTTAAAATTATGTTCTGTGCAGCTAAACTGCAATTATGTTTTTGTAGGGAATGAGGTGCACTAAATGGATTATGTTCCAACATATTTTTTGAATCACTAAAACATAGCTTTCATTAATAAAAATGGAGTCAGGGGTTCAGATTATAAAGTGCTTAAATAGGATGGCCAGGCTCTTGGGTGGTGTTACTCAAATTTGTAAAACTTTTACAAAAATTCTATACAATTTATTACAGTTGAAAAATGTTTACTAAGCGTAAAGAATACCAAATAATAACTAATAGAAATAAATAAATGGCAAGAGATAAACACCTTACATGTGCATATTAAATATTATTTAGTTTAATTATTTATAATTCAAGTAACATATTTGTTTTGCTTGTGCTAACAGTTCAATACTCCTTTGCACTGAACCACAACATTGATACCCTCCCCCCCCGATGGTGTTAATGTAAAAATTATTTTAAAATACTACTAAATGCACTAATAAATACTAAAAGTATTTACTTAACTGTATTTATTAAAAAACTAATAAATGCATCATTGGGGGTTAACCCCCTGTCATCAAATAAAGTGCTTAAAATCAGCTCGACCTTCACCAACAATGAGCTTTAACCCGAATGTATTTATTTTATGTTTTTGTGGGTCATTTTATGCCTTTATTGGATAGTGGACAGTGCAGAGTGAGACAGGAAATGGTGGAATAATGTGCAACACAAGTCTGTTCAGCCAGGAGTTAAACTGGCAATGTTGAATTTAAACTACTAGATGGGCCCTTGAACCCTACCTCATATTAATTACTCTTCATGGTTTACCAAAGTTATTATTAGTGTTTATAATAGTTTGTTTTTGAACTTTTGTACTTTATGTATAATGTAAATAATCTGCTGAGTAAAGGATTTGAGGTGGTACTTGTAGTGGAGTTTTGTTTTTTTGGCCAATACTTGCACTTTTACTCGAATATAAAGTTTGTGTACTTTTACTATGTCTGCACACAGTGTATCACATTTTGCCGCATATAGAGCTGTAAGGCTGAAGTCTGTTCAGAGTGGCCATGCTGATCATCGCCCTCCGTGACACTATAAGAACCACCAGCGTTAATGCTGCGGCTGATCGGTGTATGATCATAAAGCACAGAAGCCACAGAAGCTGTATGTTGTAATACAAGACCAGATTGTCTTGGCGGGACGTTGTCAACTCTGCTACATTCAAGATGCTTCTAGGGCTTTTTGCTTTATCCAATCACAGTTTTACATGTGACCAGGAAAAACCACCATTCCCTGTGACTGCATTTGCAGTTCAGTTGTGTAGAAAGAAGATAGGGTCAATAAATAATAAATTAAATATTCAGATTAGGATAAAAACAAAGGACAACATAACAATTACAGTAACACTATTGTTACACCTAGAAACATCTTAAAATGCATAATGTAGATTTTCAAATCCTATCTTGAAAGTCTTTTAACCAACATCATCAATTCTTTCATAAAAAGTCTTAAAGGGCACATAGTAAAAAGGTATCTTGATATACTGTAGCTACTAGGTTCAGCATTTCCAATCAGTTATGCCAAAACCAGTCCTAGTAAGATTTGACAGTTTGATATTAAAATGATGAAAATTCTAAGCAGGTGCTTTGCTTGCATATTCCTGAAAACAAACAAAACAAAAAAAGCATTTGTCATTTATTCAAACACCTGAAACAACATACCTGACAGGGCTACAGCAGTTTGAGTTATGACTCCTGTCTCCTAGAATTTATGCAACAAATCCACCAAATTAAATGACAAAATGCATTGTTTGCCTATGCCCTCTAGAACGGCACGGAGATGTGTTCTCTGCTTGCTCATTGTCCTGCTGATACAGGCGTCAGATCAGTAATTTTCTTGTTCCTACCAGAACGGTTTCAGCAGTAGAAAAGTTTCCTTTGTGCTGCTGTGCCTGGTTTAGGAGCCAAAAAACTCATGTTTAGTTAGAGCAAAAATTCAGTTTGCAATGACTGTAGTAAAGGTTGAGAAACACCTGACATCATTGTTCAACTAGAAATGAGCAAACTAGGAAACAGGCAGTAGTTTTACACGCTGATGTCTGATCACAAGACTTCATTCTTTGACCTCATCAGAGCTACTAATAGTTATCCCTACATTGACTTGTTATGTTTCCAGAGATGTAGTTTTGGGTCAGTCTGAAATATTGTTCCTCCTAGGATCATCTCAGGTCACCTTTGACAGGAACTGTAGTTTCCGTAGGTAACAAAAGTACCTGCAAACATGCAAAATGTATTTTGAAGATGGTCATTTACTTCATATTGGCTTTCCCCAATAGCTGTTTGATGGATTACATCAGTCAGTTTGTCTGTATGGGGATTGTTGAAAAAACAATTTATTTAGAAAATAGTTTTTTCAACAATCCCCATACAATGAATACACCAGGATTCATCTAGTGATCGATGACACACACTGCGAACAAGATGACCCTGTGGAGAACATGATGGACACGTGAACCACAGGAGACATAAACACAGAGACAGACCTGGAGTGGACACATCCTCCCTTGTTGCAACTGGACAGTAACCGGATCATTTCCCTGTGTGCGTGGGACGTACAATAAAGAGACGGTGTAGCATCTGCTTCTGTGCAAACCTGTGGGTCTGCTGCCTCTTAGGTTAGAACAAAGTGTAGGTCATCTCCGTTTCTTGAGAAAGTGGCTGCGTGCAAGGTGTTTAGGCAGTTCAACCCCTCTAGTACCTACTAGCCACAGTGGCTGGGGATCAAACAAGCTAATGTCAAGCCCTGGTCATAGCTAATGCCTGTCGGCCTGCAGTCTGGATGAGCTTGTAAATATGTGCCACAGTTCACCGTTGTTGTCGTCCAAAACTTTTTTTTTTGCACTCAGCTACTTCCAACAGGAAATCTTGCACATGGAAGATAGAGAATTTTGTGTACTCGAGTCCAATGTACAAGTTTTGTGCTGAATGTTTTGTTCTGCACATTCAGTCAAAAAATACAATTCTTGTAATCACTAACCAGATTACAATATATTGCAGTCTGGTTAGTGATTACATTTATAATGGGGCTGAGGACATCATATAATCTATATGTGGACACATTTTAGCAAACAAAAAAAAGGGTTTAATGTTGGCTGGATGCACTTTTGTCATGAATGAAATTACTGTAAAAAAAAAAAAAGAACTTGTGAAACTTCAATGAAGACATCCTGTTAGCTTTTTACCCTTTGTTCATGATTGTCTCTTAACCTTAAACTAATAGTGTGCTCCTCTTTGTGCTACTTTAATCATGTTATTTTGGTGCACAACCTTAGCCATAGCAGTAGTAGATGAGAAAATGGTAATATGAAGCAATTTGTAAAGTGTCGCCTTTCCTTGGTTCCATGCGGCGGATCAAATGAAACAAGTTCATTACAGAGACGAGGCGGATTGTTCCACTGCATCCATCATCCATCAGCCGTTAGTTCGGTCTTCCACGTTCCCAGAGAACCTGTTGGGATCCAGGACATGAAGCAATCAGCCTGTCCTCTGCCTTTGATAAAGAATCAGAGAATGCCATGAAGCTGACCCAGCTTTGACCTTGAGGCTGCAGAATGATTTCATTACTAGGAGAGGCTGAGACAATTGAGGTGAGGCATCTGAGGAGCACAGACAACATGGCAAGTGCACTGAAACATGATGATTTCATTGTGGTGCCACTTAGCGAGGACGTGTACAGCAGTGGGAAACAGACAGACACAATATGTGCACATGGCAGACACACAGAGGTGTCAGGGTTTAGAGAGACTGCCCGATAACTGATAAGAGCCTCAGTTCAGTAAACACACTTCCTGTCAATGCCTCGTTGAGAAAGACACCGGCTTCCACCTTTCTGGCTCATTGCAGTTTGTTGTGAATAACGTCCCTTTCAGACGTGTGAACATTGGTGACTTAATGTGTCTGTCAGCGTAAAGGCTTCTTGGCTTTCAAACATAGGTCTCTGTCACAGCAATGTTCACTAAAAAGCTCTATTCAAACATGACAGCACAAAGTGGTTGAGCATCTCTCACCTTTGTGTTACATAAATAACTAGTGCTTGTGCAATACTTTGTATCCAGTCCATGAATGGAAGTGATCTGGTAGAATAGGGAGAAGAGTTTTCTCAGGCTGTAGCAGCTATGACTCACAACTTCTTTCCCATAACAGATCTTGTCATCACTTTTATTATTTATGGGACAAAATATAATATCCTGCCTATTTTATACAGTCTAACAGTGGATGAGGGAAACACCTCAGCTAGCACAGCACACACACACATTTTAACAGACAGATTTTGACATGAGACAAATGTCCTTGACAACTTAAAACTGGCTTATTCACAGCATCTCCTTCTTCATTAAACTGTCAGCAGACTACATGATCATTTCTTATACAAACACATTACAGTGCTCTTGACGAATGAGGAAATAGGCTGTGCATTACAAATAAATTGTATATATTTGTCTATTTATCAAAATGGAAATGAGTTATTATCCAAATTTGGTACAATTGCATGATATTATCATTTATGTCCCTAATAAATAGACTTAATAATATGTTGAAACTTGAAATATTGAAATATTTTATGATTGGATTGGATAAAAAAATCTAGTCTGACTTGTTTTGAGAATGGATTACATTGTCCAGTGGTGACAGTGTGGGTATGTTTGATTTCACGAAAATGTCCCTTTACTTGTCTTACTTATACTATTTGATTCACTATCTAATGTTTGTGTGAATGCTATGAGAATAAATGCGTCTGTTTATTTTTGGTTAAGATGTGTCTCTTTATTTATTTTCCAACTGTTTGTGGTCATTATGTGTGTCTATCTCTATGTATGTGATCACATTACGCTTTTTACAGATTTCTATGATTCAAAGAAAACTTTCAGTTAATACATAGGCTCTGGGCCAGACCTGATTTACTCCTCAGTCGGCCTGTTCAATAATTCATACATGGTCATAAAACCTGTTAGCTGGACAATCTGACATTTTTTAAGCGTCTTATCCAAATAAAATGGCTCACAGCTCTGGCAGTCTAATTTGTCAGTGTTAAGCAAAACATGTTGCAAATCTAAAATGTTTGGACTCAAAGTTGATTCGCTTTTTTTGCAGTGTACATGCTTGTGTACTTGCTCATGCACACAGAAGCACTTGCAGTGTGACTCTGAGGCCTGCTCCACATGAACAATGATGAGATTTGTTCAAAAAAAACATTTTATTTATTTATTTTTGGTGGTGTTATCAGTTTTCTGCGTGCACTCCCACCATCTGAATTATCTTTTCTTGACAATAATTTGGTGCACACTTGACAGCACCATTGTCTCCCTCGAGAAAATAGAATTTCAGTATATTTGATTTTCTCCCTTTTTTGTTTTCTCATTATCTGTAAAACACGCTGTGTACCTCTCCACCCATTTCGAACCCTTTACAATTTTATAGAGGAAGCAGAAAATGAAAAGTCATGCCACATATCTTCATGTGAAAGTGCCCAGGTTCAATTTTCCTCCTTCCCACTTTTCAAATTCCTATTATTTCTACTAATAAATAGATCTTGCCTGCAATTCACTGGAAAATAAATCCACAGTATGATGATAAATGTGCGCAGTGTTACACCCTGGATGATAAAAGGAGGGAACCTCCTTCTTAGTGGCTTCTTGCACTTTTTTCCCTCCTCCTTCTACAACAATCTCCTCCAGCCCAGTCACTATTTTACTAGAGAGATTCAGAGAATTAAAGCTGCACGCACAGGTGAAAAGGCGCTTTCTCTCCTTTGAAAGCATCAGTAAAAGATGTGGTGATACCAATCATTCTGATCACACCAGGTTCTCTTTTTCTTTATTTATGAGCTACATCAAAGACAAACCGTGATTTCTTTGTGATGGAGAATGGTGTATCTCTGAAGCTGAATTTATGATGCAACTTACAGCTACTCTAATCAATACTTTCATATTAACAATGCATCAGACGACTGTGTTTGCTTGGAAAGGGAGCGGTCTCAGTATAAAACCTGCAAAGATTTATCTCATTGTTTTTACAGACGCTCGAACACAAATATCAACTCTAATGTATCTGTGTGAAAGAAAATGTGTAAAAGGCGGTGTTTTCTAACACATTTCTGATATTATTACTTTAAAAACTTAATTGTATATGTCATTGTTTACAGCTTGTTTCATAGCACCCAGTTGGAATTTTAATGCAGGTGCTGATATAGTATTGTCTGTGCAGGCATTGATAGAAACAGAAGCCCTGACAGTGATGGCACTGATCAACATGGTTGGATTAAATGGATGTACAAGGAGCTTTACCACTGCTCACGCTCCGGTTTCCCTACTGTGTATTTTGAGTGTGACTGCAGTAAACAGCTTATTGACACTATCTGTAAACACTAATTCTTTTTTGACCACAAAAAAGGGAATGCTGGCGCAAAAACCAGCCGCTGCCAGAAGAAATTCATATTCTGTTTACCAAACCATCAATTGTCAAGTGAAGAAAGTGTGGGGTGAAAACAGCAGTATAAAAAGAAAGACGGAAAAAGGAGGCGTGAACCAGGACAAGACCTCTGTGACCGGAGGGACCTCTATTCAGGGCATGAAAGATCCACTATCGATTCCATTACAACAGAGAGACTTTACAGACAGCTCTGAATCGGAGCCGCAGATACTGTATACCGTAATTAATCGGAAGCTTGGACAGAAAAGGAACGCTGTGTACATGTGCAATCATTGGCTTGTGTCTCCACCCTTTGCTAAATCGATGAGCGTGTCGACATCTTCATATCTCATCAAAGCCCCGACTGATCCCTTAAACAGACTTAGATTACATCACAATGGAAGGGTCAAGCAGGTGGTGGTGGTGGGGCTACTGGTGCGCCGGGAGAAAATCGGCTCCGGAGGAATCTGCCCTCGACCCCCTCATCTCCCTCATTTTCCCCCCTTTATTTGAGATAATATCGTGGACTGGCTGAGCACAGAAAATCAATACACCTCAGCAAGTTCAAAAGCAAAGCTACTCATTAAAAACGAGAGGGGAGCAAACGCACTGTTCAGAGTATCGGTCCAACCTGAGTGAGTTAAGCTGCAGGGATTGTTATCATTGTTAAGCAAATAGATCCACAGAGGGAGAGACAGAGTGGAGTGAAATAATAAGATTTACTCCCTGTGCTATTAGCAAACTGTTTCTTCTTACAGACTGAGACAGGGAGCCGCCCCCATGGAGTGACTGCTAATTCTCTGCGCACTGAGGTGGGCATTCAAACTGTTTACATGAAGCAGGTTGAATTGAAGAACAGAAGAAAATGGTGCTCTCCTTCCTCTAAACACCTGGCTCACAGTGTGACTGCAGGAATAGAACATGGGAGGTCTACAACAACCACCCTGAAAGCTGGAATTAGATACTGAGTTAGGAAATTAAAAACATTTTGTTGCACAAAAGCAAATTTCATATGAGATTAACCCTGAGCCATGAGTCCACTCCCCTAATTAGTGCTGGTTCCAGAAGTGGCAAGACACATTAATTCTTTACTGAAGTAGAAGTACAGATACATTTGTAAAGAAGACGTCAGGTAAAGGTAGAATGGCTGAATCAACTTATTTACTCTTGTAAAAGTCAAAAAGTAAAAGCTCTAAAATGTTCTAAATGTATAAAAGCAAGACATTTTTGCTCTAATGTGCAAATCAGTTTTCAGTGTCAGCAACTGAACTCCTAGCATCATGATCAATACACGCCGGGTCCAATTAAGCTTTAAAGTTGAAATTGAAATAGAGAGAGACCACAACACCACCACCCAACCTGGGCAGATTTAGCCTTTTTTTAACCTTTCATTTGCAATGTATATCTTTTTTTTTTTTTTTTTTTAAAGAATTCATTGCATTATTTGAAAACAAAATACTAAATCTTATTATTATTGGGAGGAACTGCTGCAGCAAAGTGACTAATCCAAAACATTGTGCTGTGTGGGGGGGGCACCACCCTCTAAATCTGCCGCTGGCCGTATACAGTCAGATGCTCACAAAGAGGAAATACAGCCTGCGTCTGAGAGACATTATAGGCGAGAGTAAGTTAAAAACCCTGCCGTATTTCTCTTACCCACAGACTGACACGAAAATTGTTGCATTAAAAAAAAGCGAAAGAGCCTGTTTTGAAAATGTAAGGAGTACAGATTTTTAGGTTAAAATGTAGTGAGTAAAAGTTAATAAGAAGGTAATAAGGGTGGGTAATATTTCAGAAATTACAGAAGTAACAAAGTAAGTAACGTGGTAAGATTTCGTAATATGCCAGTAATACATAAATAAGAGCTGGTCATATTTTGGCAATATCAAGGAGAGTGTTGATGGCACCTCTCCAAGAAGAATAGAGTTGGTGATATTTCTGTAACAACAAGGTAAGAGAAGAGAAAATGTCAGTAACATGTGATAGTTTCTGTCTAAGAACATGATACAGAGCTCACACCTACAAGAGCTGGAGTAATTACCTGGAAACACATGGTAATTTCTGTGTAATAACCATGAAAAATCCTAAACTACACAATTCTGCTTAACCTCCTGGAAGAAATCCTAACACTGCAAACCAAAAAACAACAGATACACATTTGAACATCTTTGATTTGATGAATGCATTTAAATAATTTGCTTCCTTTCAACTTAATAATATGAATTGGCGAAATAATTCTGTGAATGTTCAAAGTATTGTCCATCTCATTTCCATTTGTATGGACAAAGTGTATAGTCCACTGTCAACAGTGATCTTGTGCCCTGTATTGTGGCTTCCTCCCTTCTCTTATCAAAACACCAACCCATCAGTAACAAATTGAATGGAACCACTTGGCTCAGTTTAAGAATGTGTTACAAGTGTAGGACCTGCAACATAGCTTGCACAGTAAGTTCTGCTTAAGGCTGCATGATACAATCAATACAATCAAAAAAATGTACGCGTGGAGGAAATAGTCTCCTCTTTGTCCATTGTGGAAGCTGCCACTGATCCTTTTCAACTAGACCACGATTCTGTTTCCCACCCACCACTTTTCATGTGGTGGATGTGATGTTATATAAATGGCTGTTAAGACGGAATTGTAACCAATTTTCTGTCTTGTTGGCTCAAATATAAAGTTAACCAACTTAGCCTGTAAGTTAAAGTTAGTAAGCTTCATGTACTTCTTCACAAGCTATTGCTCATAACAGTAACTCTGTTTACATGTGTAAGGTACCACATAACATAACCTTAAACATCCTTGTCAAAGATTCAAACTTTTTACAGAAGAAATTAATCGACAAAAGTAGTTGTAGACTTTACAGTGAGCCTTCAAATTGGCATAATTGCGTTTATTTATTTTTTGTCTTTTCGGCTTATCCCGTGACTTCAAGGTCGCCACAGCGGGTCATTATCCTGCTTTATGAATGTTTTTGCTGGTAACTATACAAATACAGTATTTTCTTTTTGTTGACCAAAGAAGGAAATAGCGTTACCCGTTCGCTAAGTACTTCTGTTTTTTGTGAAAAGGGTCTATTAGATGGTTTCCTGCCATATGTGCTAGAAACAACAGAGCCAGTGGTAAATTTTCTCAAGGCTAACTAAGATCAGATCTTGATCCATGAAAATGTATCAAAACTTAAAATCATAGAATGAATGGTAACAGCTTTGAGCCTGGATAAAACTCTCCCACCATGAGATGCTTGTTGTTGCCGTGCTATGGGTACCTGGCTGCCCCACTACATGCAAGTCTGCTCCATCCATCCATTATGTGTAACCGCTTATCCTGTTCAGGGTCGCTGGAGCCTATCCCAGCTGTCACTGTGCGATAGGTGGGGTACGAGGTACATCTATCTCAGGGCTGACACACAGACATACACAGGCAGTCAACCATTCACACCTACAGGGAATCTCCACACAGAAGGGCTGCAGCCAGCCAGGTATTTGAAACAGGGACCTTCTAGGTTTGAGGTGGGAGTGGTAACCACTCCACCACGCTGCCCCCCAAATAAAAGGCAGTTATTGTGCCTCCTTGGCTAAGTGTTGGATCAATCAATCCAAACTGTAGTCACTCATGGTTCCTATTGCACTGGGAGAGTAACCAAATAGGTCCCTCAATATGGTTTTCTAAGAGCTATGATTACCATTTCTTGTGCGTCTTCAATACAATACCTGAGAATAATGTCAGACAACTAAGACAGAATGTTTCTGAATGGTTTCTGGATGGGAAAGATTACCAGTAGTGCAGCAGATCAAGTGGCTAAATTAACTGAAGGCAACGATGAGATGAGATAACTGTTGTCTCATGTGTTCACAGCAAGTCAATAAATTTGACAATGATGTATTGAATTCAACACGTGCATCACTTAACGCTTGATATGGGTCACAGGTTTGCAGCGACAAAAATCAATAAGTTCCTCTGTACTGGGTGACCAAGACTCTACAGTAGAGCTGTGTAGTGAGTTGGGGTGTGCTGTGCTTTCTGCCTTCCAAGAATCTGCTCACTCCTATTGTGGTTTGCTCATTGACATTTCCAGATGTGAGTAGTTCACAAAGGCTGTGACTGAGGAGAGAGGCTGACATTTTGTGTCTCCATGAGTGCTTGACAATGGCTGAGATGCACTGACATTTGTGAAAGTGCCATGCGGAGCACTCCTAAGATTTTCTATTATGAGGAAGAGAGGAAAATTACACATTACACACTCATATCTGTACAGTAATCTGTGCTCACACAAAGTCAGATAAAAATGAAACAGAAAAAGATGAGTGGTAGCGAAAGAGGGAAAACAAAGTACAGGAAAAAGGTAACAGAAACAGGAGACAGAGCTGAATAAAAGAACAGATGATAGAATAAATACAACAAACTAGTTGCAATTCTCAAGTGGTTCACTGTGTGAAAGCAACATCAATCTCTTCTTTCTAAACCTCCCTCAACTGCTGCAGACAGCTCCCTGAAGTATATAAAGCCTTCTGCTGTTGATCTTGTATGAAAAAGGTACAAACTGTTCTGCACAAACAGACCATTGAATAATAATGATGCCACTCTGGGAAACAAATTCGCAAGTGCCTGCACAAGGTTTGCACAGGCTCAGAGACACAAGTTGAACAAGAAGAGCTGGAGCTGGAATAAGCATAATTTGGATTATTCCAAAAAACATTTAGGGGGTTTTAACTACACGATCACATGTGCATCGTAGCAACCGCACATACAACCTGCATTGACCTGGTGTATTGTTGCCAGTAGTTAATCCTAAACACAAGATGCAATCCATCATGCGACCAATGGGGGAGAATCGATTAACAGAAAGCAGAAACTCATAAGTTAATTTGGTTTTTGTAAGAATGGTGTATTTGCATACTTGAAGGTACAAGGTAACAAAATAAACATGATAAGTAAAGCAGAAGATAACCTGGAAATTTGCTTTAATTACGCAGCAAGTTGCAGGCTGTTCTTTTTATATCCGTACTGTTATTTGAATAGCATATACCTGTTGTCTGCATGGTGACATCTGAAAATGTTTGTGGCAAAAAAGTTAGGAAATAAAAACACCATTCTGAGTGTCTGTACTACATTCTGATGTTCTCACACACACACCCACCTACACACAAACACGATAATTTCAGGCTGTAATGACTTGTCAATCAGCAATCAGTGTTCAAATCAGCTGATTGAATAAATCTTCTGTGGCGTTGGGATGGTAGTTGGGATGGATATTTCCTTCCTCTGTCATTTGTGTGCATGCTTTACATTACATTTACATTGGATTCTGCTTCTGTCTGCCAGAAGAGCAGTGTCAGCAGGAGACGCTCAGGACCAGTGCAGATTTCATGTTTTCAGGTTTTTAATTTCATAATTTTGAGATCAAGACTTCTTGGGATTTATTCTTAATTTTACAGTTTTCATAATAGTATTAATTGAATGAATGTATTCATTGCTGATCAATGTCGTATTTTGATCAGCAATAGTATATGTTTGCTCAAATTTAATTTTTTAAATTTGTCTTCAGCAAAAGGTATGTGTGAAACTCAAAATTTAAAGCACAAAGTCCAATGAACCTCTTAGGTTTTTCCATGTTTGCCGGTTGGGAGTACTCCGTGGGGGGTGGAAAAAGATTGGGAACCACTAAACTACCCATAGAACACAAAGAAGTAATGCCAGAAAACTATGTTCAAATGAATACACATTAATTCATTGCACAACAAACACAAAGGTAGGACAACATATTTACATTGCAGATAAATTGTACCTTATACAAGCATGCATTATTTTACCATTCAGCAAAGGCCAGTAACCGTATAAGAAGTGCAAAGGAAATATAATGTAATATAAGATAAAAGTTAAATTTTGCCTGAGTGTAGATATATTTTTAAGTGGGGGTGGTCAGGGAAGTGGTTCTCTGTCCAGTCACCCATTTGGACCTGCCAGCACTACTGCTCTTCCTTTGCTACAGTGTCTTGAAACAGATAAAGGAAAAACATGCTTTATCTGCTTTATTTCAGGAGCCACCTCTTATTCAATGTGTCTGTGTTTGAGGAGAAATACAGTTTAAAAAATAAACAATACAAAATGTTTCCCCATACTGAAATGTAACTGCATAGTTCTTGCCCCCCCCCAAAAAAAAGTCACTGGTAAGGCAGGTAGTACTTTCTAAGAGGTCCAGGAACTATGGAAGCAAGGCCAACAGTGATTGGCCATAATGTATAATGCACCATTTTTAAAATGCTAGATTTATCAGTTTTGGCTCTTTTAACCCTGGAACGTTTTCTGGAAAAATACCAGTAACACTTTAGTGGAAACACACTACAAGACAACCCTGACAGTTTTAATCTTGAAGATATGTAATTTCATAAAAATCTTTCTTGGATATAATATATATTTTGCATGCTTTCACCATTAGCCATACATTCTTTAAATAGTGGCAGCACAGTGGTGAAGTGGTTAGCACTGCTGCCTTGCAGCCAGAAGCAGCCTGGTTTGAATCCACGGCTGTGTGCGGCCATTCTGTGTGGAGTTTGCAAATTAAGTAGAATAATAAAACCAACAACAGTCCGTGATCATTTATTAAGTCTCAGATGCCTGCTTGAACAAGTGAGTCTTACCTTTGGATTTAAAAGTATGGAGCTCAGATATAACACGAATATCGGGAGTCAAAGAAATTCCAAGGCTTAGGGGCAATAACAGCAAAGGCCCCTTCACCCCGAAGCTTTGAACCACATCTCGCTAGCAGCTAGACAGTACTGCTGATTTGATCTGAGATTGCGATTTGCCACATAAATAGATGGCAGACCATTAAGGGCTTTAAAAGTGAGTAATAATATCATTAATTAGATACTGAAGTGAAGCCAATGAAGAGAACACAACACAGAGATTATGTGGTTAAGCATAATTATGTAATAGTAAGCAAGCGTGCCGCAGATGTAGCTTCTGAAGAATTGAATTGAAGAATTGAACACCAAAATACAGCGCATTACAGTAGTCAAACCTCAAGGAAATAAAAGCATGAATAGCAATGTCCAAGTCCTTGTTTCACTCACTTTGGCGAGAGAGAACAGTTGGAAAAAAACTGTTTTTTATCAGAGAGCTGATTATGTTTATCAAACTGCAGCTCACTCTCAAAAAAAAAAACACCCGGGTTTTTGACCACAGTGTTGGAAGATAGCTTTCCAAGATCAGTATTAAAGGGTTTCCATTTGTCACTAGAGCCAAACCAAATGGATTCAAATTTGCCCTCATTCTATACAAAAAATTGTTGCCCTGCCAGTTTTTAATGTCTGCCAGACAACCAAGAACTACCTGGCCAGCATTTTGTGATGAGCAATAAAAAGAGAGCTTTTGTTTGCTAATAATTGACCCAAATGGCAGCATGTACAGAGAAAACAGATAAGACCCAAAATGGAGCCCTGGGGGACCCCACAAGACAAACTAGCAGTAGCAGATGACGCCTCACCCCATTTTATGGAATAGGTCCGACCTGACAGGTAAGATTTGAACCAATTAAGTGTTGTGGCACAGATCCCCACCAGCTTATCAAGACGAGAGAAATAAGGCCCTCATGTTCCACAGTGTCATGTGCAGCTGTAAGATCAAGCAGAATGAGGACAACAGAATGTGTGGCATCCAATGCCAGCAAAATGTCTCTGAGCACCCTCACCAAGACAGTTTCAGTACTCAGACGAGATCTGAAACCAGACGGAAATTTCTCATAAATAACACTCAAATTTAAAAAGCTTTCTAACTGATTAAAACCTATTTCCTCTAAATCTTTGGATAAAAAAGGTAATTTTGAAACTGGTCTAAAATTAGATAAAGATGTTAGATGTTTTTGTATATTTATCTCGACACAATTTATTGACAGGAACAAGTGTTACTGTCTAGAATTTTGTGACATTATCAGTGCCATTGTTGAAGGTTATGACTGTTATCACCAAGTTATCACTTAAAAATTATTATTAAGTATATAAGCAGTCGAGTTTCATAGAACCTCACCAATTTCTAAGCTGATTTTAAATGGATATTCTATGAATCTGCCCCACTCAGAGGGAGGGTGAAAGAAGCAGTTATGTGGAGAACAGAAGAAGAGTGTTTCAGAGAGAAGTTCAAACCCTGCTTACTTTGTGCAGCAATTGACCAGGTGTGCCAATGTGACAAAGTGGGTTTGATTGTCAAATTGCCTCTTTCCAACTGTCTGATATAGCACTCCCCCGATTCCATCATCAGAAAGGGCTTTACAGAAGCTGTTAGATGATCCATGAAGCACTCTGTTTGAAGCATACTGAAGTGTTAAATGGCCCACCAGGTGCAACAGTTGAGGGAGGACACAGCATATTTACTATATCCAGTCTTTGTCCACATTTTCCATTTTTGTCCACAGATTCAGAGCTGCCAGGCATGAGTCCTTATTTATCTCTGCCCCCTTTTTACTTTTCCCCTCCACATTATTCTGTTCACATTCATACATCCGTGCTATTTCCCTTACATGTTTTTTTCCCCCGTTCTTTATCACCTCCATCTGGTCTCTTCCTGCCCCCCCACCTCCACCTCCCAGGCCTCCACTCCCCCGCCAGCAGAGCCTCAGCTGTGATAAAGATGGAACATGCTCTTGGAGCTCGACATGCTACGTTTCCCGTTCTGCAGCACTGATATTCTGATGCTGATCGCCATCAAACTGTCAACAACAGACTGAGGGCTGAGGGTAGATGGAGGTGCATGGGGAAAGCTCACTCTTTTTCCCCTCATAAATAGTTTTAGCTCAACAGAAATGATGAGCTGAAACAGGATTTGCTATTAATTTCTGTCGGTTGTTGAGAGTACAAATTGAGATGGATGATGCCTTGTGTATGGCATGGCCTGCCGGAGAGATGATTGGGCCAACCTACAGCCTCAGTCATAGCCCAGTGAAATGGGATTTGATAGGGCCTTTGTTCAGTTCACGGAGCAGGATTAGACTGACATGTTTCTCATGAACTCACTGGAAGGGTTCAGAGGAGTACAGAAGTCATATTTGCATTTAACAGTGTCCAGGCAGTAAACCATCACAGTAAACATAAGTAGCTCATCTGTGCTTGGCTGTCTCTTTGAATTCAGCAGGAGATTTGTTTGCAATTTACTGTGACACAAGTATTGATCGAGGTGCCAGCAGTGATTCAGTTTGGGGAACTGTAGCATTCATGCATGAAGAAATTTTTTATCTTTCATAGGCAGATTTTCTAAGCTGTGGAAGTCCATCATCGCTCGTGTGATAAAAATCAATTTGAATTAGGAACTTAGATTCATACAGGATTTAGAAAGAAATATCCGTCTTGAACCCTCCTGAACTTCACTATGTCTGTCTCCTCACTTCAATATGGCCTTTAGCCACTCAAAGGGGAGGAGCAGCCTGCAACAGACAAATTGAGTTGGGTTTTTTTTGCAAATCCAATGGCAACACTTTTACCAATCAGCAAGGGTTCTCAGTTTTACAAAAGGGTTGGTTTTAGTCACAAATTAAAACTGGTTAGGTTTAGAAACACAGACTAGATGGTTAAACAGATTTTGTTTAAAACAGATTTTGGCTACATGGTACAAGACCGTTGTCACAATGATTACGAGTATTTTACTAAATCACAAATCTAAATGAGATTTTTAGGTCTTTTTATTTAATTTTACTACAGACTTTTCAAAAGATATTTCAGATTAAGTTGTGAGTGTCTTCTTTTTGTGGATAAGGTTACCAACAATTGGTTTTGTGTTTCCCAGATGAATCCATATTCCACTGTATCACAGATTGTTTTGTGTGTAACACAAAATGCACCTGAAAAGGCAGTATAGTATTCTGCTAATGCCATTATCGAGCTGGCAAGCTCTGAGTGTTTTTCTTTAAGTGGTAATGATTACACAGACTTTAAAGCTGCAACCAGTGTCATAATAAATCATTTATAATTTCTGAAGGGGGTTGATCGATTGGGGAGTATGGGGTGCATGGCCTGATTAAAACATGCTGTGCTTACAGGACATATGTCCATCTAGGAGACAGACAGAGACCTAATGGATTAGATCCAACACTGTTTGAGCCATTATGGATCCAGTATTCTAGGGTAGTACTGTATACTGTAGACCTCTATGTGTACCACACAGTAGTGTCACAGCACCATCACTGCTGTGTAAATACTGATCATTTTATCATCGTATCAACACTCCAGAAGTAGATAACAACAACTTGACCTTCCTGGAAATGTCTGTCGTATTGTAAAAGACAGAAATAAACGGTTACATTATTACAAGTTGATTTTTGATCTTTCCCCAAAATAATTTAAAGCTAAAAGCCAGAGATTAAAATACAGTGAAATAAAAATATGATCAAACATGAAAACAAACATGAAGGCATTTCTTTTATGGAAATTGAGATACACTAGTTTCTGTTGTCACCGTTTTAAAGATACACTGACTTGTTCTTTAAATTCCCTTTCAAGTCTGTATTAGTATTAGGATGCTAACATTGACAAACGGTCCTTCCGCCTTTCTGTTGGAATAAATATCTGCTAAATACATAGGTAATATATATGAAAGTATTATGAAAGTATAAAAACCCACTTTGTTAGCTGGTAAATTTTTTGTAAGGTTCTTACATTTACAAACAATTATTTCAGTGATTGGCATCACTTAGCAATTCTCGTCTTTAGTAAGACATGAACATTTATTTATATAAAACAGTTAATTACAAGAGTGTTATGGAAGTGAATGTATCCCGAGAAAAACACAAATAATTATGAGTCTATAGTGCA
The DNA here is from genome assembly GCF_033026475.1 of Channa argus. Taxonomy (NCBI): domain Eukaryota; kingdom Metazoa; phylum Chordata; class Actinopteri; order Anabantiformes; family Channidae; genus Channa; species Channa argus. The sequence continues at coordinate 24,774,556 of NC_090203.1, forward strand.
ATGAAGTAAAAGTGGAAACTTACAAGAATTGGAATAATATAAATACTCATATAAAAAATATAATTTCTAACTTTCACCTCTGGCTTTAATCTCTGTGAATGATATGAACTTGTGACTTACACACTGATCTTTTGAATCATTCATGTCTGTGTTTATTACTATATAACAGTGTGCTTCATTTGTTTTATTACAGCTGTTAAGTTACGAAGGATTTATTTATTGTGATATTCGAGAAGCTAAGAAGGATTTCGTCCACTTGGCATCATGCCTAACACCTCTTAGCATCTTTAAAACCACTAAAGTTGCTTGGCCCTGAGTGGCTTTATTGCGGAAATACTCCATCTGATAAATCATGGAGGCAATGTTCTGATCAGATATGTTTAATTTTCAGAGAGCACTCTGCCTGTTGGTGATGGCTGAGAGTGCTGTGTCCACTGTGATTTGAGCAGACTGATGAAGTGCTGATGGATTTCTGTCTTGACTGATCACTGTTCTCTGGATCGGGCAGCCTGCATTTAACGGACTGTAACCTTAGTTTAGGTTTAATTATACACACACGCACACACACACACACACACACTCAGTGACTTTCACAGTGACTAAAACATTCATTTGCAATTATTTAATGACCAGCTAAACCATCTAAAACAAAGATTACTTTTTACAAAATAACCAGTATTTGTTACTGGTTACTAGATACCTTTTTTATGCAGAAATTAAATTTTGGATAGCCTTAAATTGGCCTTGCACACCCTCAGGTGTAAAAATCTTTTTAAATAAGTTGATGTCAAACATATCAATATTATGGGTTTATTGGACAGGTCACTCTTTCTCCAGTCACACAGTGAAAGACCGAAGTGCTGCTGCTGCTTCTGAAATGGCTTAACAAGAGAGAAACTAGTGTGCACAGACACTGTGAGTAGAAAATTCACAGGTGCCAAGAAAATACCCTACTAAGGTTGGGAAATTGGAAGATGAACAAACAGTGACTGACTTATCAGTACACAAGAGTTTTTTTTCAAAGTTTGACGTGTTTTAATGTGCAAGCGAAGTACATGCTACATGCTAGACGCATACCTCATGAAAACATGGTAGATGCCTGCCTAACATATTCAGTGAAGCATAGAGGTGTAAACGTAATGATCTGGGGAGGCTTTGGCAATGAGAGAGTGGGTGTTCTGCATGGTGTGCAAGTCATCCTTAATCAGCTTGATACCACTCCATATTAAAGAGGCATGCTATTCCATATTGGCAGTGACTGATTAGGGCTATCTTCATTTTTCAGCAAGACATTGACCTCAAGATTACTTCATGGTTGTGTAAAAATTACAGCTCAATCACCAGATCTGAAACCCAGTGAGCTGTTGTGGAAGAATCAGGGCTGAAGAGTTTGGGAACACTGCCCAACCGGTACAGCAGACCTTTGGGAAATTCTGCAGAAGGCTTGGGAGGAAATAACACCAGTCGAATGTCATGGATTTGTCGTCAGGCAGCTAGTACTGCAAAGGAAAGGTTTTTGTGATGACAGTAAAGTTTTACTTGCAAATTTGCTTTAACCATTATTGTTTGCTCTAATCTGCTTAAAACTGAATGAAATGAAAATAATCAATTTTCAACAATTTCGTTAAAAGGTTTTATAGCCATTGCATACACCCATTGTAGAATATTAGTAATTCTGTGCTGATGCTTAGCACCTCTGCAACAGAATGTGTTTTTGAAATAGATATGATATTTGTTAGTGTGGAGAACTATTCAAACTTTGGTAAAGTTAAGGATGAGATATTTCTCAAGAGGCAAAGGAAAGACAGTAATGAGCAACAGTTTTCCTCTCCCTGTTGTGCTTCAATTCACCAGGCACCCATTGCACAATGTGTCAGACTAACATTATTAATGTGAATTCTGATGGCACTTGTGAACGAGCATTTCTTATTAGACATATTCTGCAAAGTGGGAGGGAAAGGTGCCTTTAGACTGTGACAACAACCATTCACTAAGATGAGAACAAGCCGAATGTCCCCAGCAGGAGGACTTTTCGTTTAGCTTTTCTTCTGTCCCTATCTCACTTATTCTCTATCATTCCTACATCTTAGTGTTTGTGCAACAACTTTCTCACTGACTCTGTGTTAACAAACTTAACAGTCACTTCTCCAACGCTGATTCAAATTTTGGTAATGATTCATTTCCACATTTAAAGCCCAGATTTGTTTCAGTGGAACCTTAAAGATTCTCAGCAGGGAAAAAAACGGTGCTTCTTGTGTGTGAACGGACCCATTCCAAACATTCAGCTTTCCAATTATAGTACATCCCGCTTAACTGATGCTTATTAATTCCTTCAAACTCATTATGGCATGCAAAATAGGCCTTTCCCATGAGATGAATACTAATGAAAGAAGAAACTTCTCAACAGTGCGGCTGCTGTCAGAGGTCTTTCTGTTGATGTTTGCTTTAAGCTCCAGCACACTGGCAAAATATATTCCCCTGGAAAAAGAGCATATTTAAAGAGTCCACTGGTGAAATCGCTGCAAGGGAGCATTGATCAGAATCAGGCTATCTCGTGGTAATCACTTGTGACAGGAAGGACCTGCAGTACTTGTGCAGTGGAGTATATGGATTACGTCTAGACTTAAAGAGGGTCCTACAGTCGAGTGCTTGTAGTTGGAGTAAATAAAACATGGAGTCTGGGCTCCCTCTGACTGACACTGAGCCAGCAGGGCCAGGCCATAGGGCTAACCTAAACAAAACACTTCAATCTCTCACTGTTCCCCTCCACTGCTCCCCAAGGGCTTGATTGACTGATTCTCCGGCCAATCAGAGAACATTGATCTCAGACACCAACTCCACTACACCTCCTCCCCCGCCCTCCGCTCTCCAGGCCTCCTCTCTCTGGCCATTCATCTGCTGGCTGTCAGAAGTATTCACTAGAGGGCTGTAGCTGTGGAGGCCCACACTTTTAAACACACTCAGAGGCTGAAAACATTATTGTAATTGAATCCTCCATCCTCCAGTTCTAGTTGCTTTTGCTATCATGAGGCTCATGGGTCATTTATATATAGTGTTGGGGATATTGAAAGCTTGCTTAGTTACAATCTTGAGCACATGTGGTTTTTTGCATTTTAAATTTTCCACATAGACAATGTTGGTAGTTGGAGCACGTCTGAGGCTTGGACGGACATAAAAAGTTGAATCATGAGTACAAAAGTGAGCAATTAATTTAGAAAATCTGTTTGCTGATAAAAGTCAAATATAAAAAGCTGTTCATACTGAAAAGCTTGAATTTGTATCACACTGTTTTTTTCACATTGTTGTAATTCATTCAGCCGATAACTGAAATTATATTTTCAAAATTACTGACAGAGGAAAAGTGACCAACACTACACTTTATCAAAACACATTTAATCGCATTTAAGATTAAACACATCTACACCAAAAATGTAGACAACTTCAGGAGCAGAGAGACAGTCTTTATCTCGCTGTTTTATCAAAGTGACAACTGTCGGGCACAACATATAGCTACTGCACCTACTAGGAGGTAATTAGTGAAGTACTGAACCATAATTATGGGCTGAACTAACTACGAAGTGAACTTGACAGTGACTGCAACTAGTGCAAAAACTTTGGAGGCTTGAATCATGTGAATGTCAGGATGGCAAGTGAGAGACATGACAGATAACGATAAATTCTTTGTGTGGTTGCTTTAGAAGTCTTAAAAAGCCGTTGATATAACTTAAACGTAATGTAAAGGGTATTGTAACTTATGGTTTTCTGCGATGTGATGTAAGAGACAGTATGTCTACTGTGTGTAAATGTGGGTTCCTGAACAATGGTGAACTAGTTAAATGGCACATGCTATTCTACCTCACATGCAGTAAACTAGGCGCATTTACTTCGGAATGTAGACACACCTTATATGTCAGCATGGTGGTGGCTGGAAGTTGGCTGGAACTAGCTGGGATTTGGCTGCCAGCTGGCTGGGAGCAATGGCTGGGAGTTTAGCAAAGTATCAATGCAGTTATTGCTTCAGTGAGTAGAAATAGGTGTGTTTGTGAGTGTGGTGGTTTGTGAGCTGATTATCAAAAGGCATAAAAGTGTGAGCCAGTTCTCTTATCAATTCATATATTTTGATTGAGAAGCATCTTTTGATTTTAATTATTAATGAAATAAAAGTCCCCATGTAATTAGGACTCATGGCTATTGTGAAAACATTGCATTTGTAACTGTGCAACCATGGACAGTGACTAAAACAGTTTTTTCCTTTGACAGGGGGAATATTTGAGTCCATTGAAAGTGGCCCATCGGGTGCTGAGGAACTAGCCTTTAAATTTGCTTTAAACACAATCAACAGGAACAGAACCTTACTGCCAAACACCACACTCACCTATGACATCCAAAGGATAAACATCTACGACAGCTTCGAAGCCTCCAGGAAAGGTATTTATGAGTTCATAATATGAGTGTGTGTGTATAGCATAGCTGTTTTGCATTGTAAATGTATTCCCTGTTTGAGGCTTGCAAGCTGCAGTGGCTTAGATTGTGACAATTACAATCAGGCAAGGGAGAAATGGCTGAGCACTTCAAACGTAAACAGAGAGAATTGATTGGTTCCAGGTAATGACTCAGCGGCAGTAATTCAAAGACCAGTTTGGCCCCTAGAGACAGCCAATAAAGTGCTATAATCTATCAGTTTTTAGTATGCATCAGGTTGACATTTCAAGTCTCTTATCAATTACGGGCCATTATATCCTGTCTCAGTGATCTTGCCAACTCCCTTATATCAAATAAGGTGATTAGACTGCACAGCCAAACCAAAACAAAGATTTTGTTGTTTGCATGTCTACCAATTGTGGTTTTATAAAATTGGTTAGTAGGAGTAGCAGATGTATATATGTACTTATCAACAAATGTGGAAATTTATTTCCAAATGTGTATGAATCTGCCTATGCTCAGCGTTCATTCCATGAAACTGTGTAATGTTAATGTATGCTGCATGATTGTATTTGAATAATTTTTTAATATTTCTACTTTAAAAGAGGACAAAAATGTAATATACATGTTTTAGTCTGTTTTCTGTTCGTGCACTTTCAGATAAAACTAAAGCATGTTCCTTTTAACTTAAAAAAGTGAAAAAAAAACAACCTCAAATTATATTAGTTTTACTGAATGTTTCAGACTTCATAAATGGGTAAATCATAGCTGATGATTGGCACCATTATGCTTGACTTTTGATCACAACAAGCAGGGAGAAGTAATTTCCTGTCATTTTTATTTTTGTAGGGAAAAACAAATTGTCATGCCTGAGAAGCAGGTGAAAAATCAATATTTTTCCTAGACCAAACGAAATTGATTTTAAATCTGGAAAGCAGTGGTAGAAGAGTTTGAGGATAATGGAAATACTTTAAGTAGGCTGTTGACACAATATAAAAGTTACTCTATAGTTACAGTCTAATACAAATTTAAATATGTGTTAGTCCCCAATAGAATTTTAAAGTTTCAGTAGTTGCTCAGGGCTGCACACAGTGGAACATAAGTAACAAAGTGTTGATCGACACCCTTTCTTGCATAAAGAACAGGTGCATACTTTGTCTGAACACTGGGTAAACTCTACTGCCTTTACACAGTTGCCTAACACGTCCCACTCAACACTGATTCGCTTAATTGTATGATCAACCACCTATCTACCTAATCAAACCAGAATACAATGTGAAAACAGAGGAATAAGATAGGCGTTGAATGCACAAATGGTCACTTCACACTGGGATTTGTTGACAATAAGGAAAATGGAGAATACCCAAAATGGACTGCTGGTCAACTTGACCATATGCTGCAGCTCAGTAGGAGGGAATAATTAGTCAGATGTTTCCCCTCTCTAGCCTGTGACCAGCTTTCTCTGGGGGTGGCAGCCATTTTCGGTCCCTCACACAGTTCTTCAGCCAATGCGGTCCAGTCTATTTGCAACGCCTTGGGGGTGCCACATATCCAGACCAAGTGGAAGCACCAGGTGTCAGACAACAGAGACGTCTTCTATGTCAACCTTTATCCAGACTTCTCCTCCCTCAGCCGGGCCATCCTGGACCTGGTCCACTTCTTCAAATGGAAGACGGTCACTGTGGTTTACGATGACAGCACAGGTAAGAAAACAGTTCTGTTTCCTTTGGTTCTTTCTGACCATCCTCTCCATGTGTCCAGCACTTACCAGGAGGCTGTCTACATTTTATGAGCCATTTTTATTTTGCAATTTGATCTTATACCTAAATACTATGCTACGCTAAAAACCTGACCAATCATGCAAAGACTTGATGCTGATCATCACAACATGCATGTATACAGTAGTATAGGTTTGCCAAAAGAAATAAGCTGCAAAATTCAGCAACAACACGCCACCAGCACTGTTGACTTACAGGGTACCGGTGGAAATTGGGCTACTGTTGATCAAAGAAGGAGAGGAGGAAGGTGTCTTCTTAGGCAGAGAAAGGAGAAAAGCCAGTGTGTAGGACTGACAAAAGGGAATTTGAATGTTGGGACTTAAGGAAGGATAGAGAGTTGGTTGACAGTATGCAGAGAAGGAAGGTGGACATACTGTGTGTCCAGGAGACCAGGTGGAAAGGTAGCAAGGTTAGAAGCTTAGGAGCAGGATTCAAGTTGTTTTATCATGGGTCAGATAGGAAGAGAAATTGAGTAGGAGTTACCCTGAGAGAGGACTTTGAGAGGAATGTTCTAGAGGTGAAAAGAGTATCAGACAGGATGATGAGTTTGAAGCTGGAAATTCAAGGCGTGGTGTTCAATATTGTTAGTGGTTATACTCCACAGGTAGGATGTAAGTTAGAAGAGAATGAGAAATTCTGGATTGAGTTAGATGAAGTGATGCGGGGAGATTTCAATGGACATGTAGGTGAAAGGAACAGAGTTGATGATAATGTGATGGGCAGGTTTGGTCTTCAGGACAAGAACACAGAAGGACAGATGGTGGTAGACTTTGCAAAGAGGATGGAAATGGCTGTAGTGATCACTTTCTTCCAGAAGAGGCAGGAACATAGGGTGACATATAAGAACGGAGGTAGAAGCACTCAGGTGGACGACATCTTGTGCAGACGTTGTAAGATGAAAGAGATCAGTGACTGCAAAGTATTGGTAGGAGAGAGTGTAGCCAGACAACACAGGATGGTGGTGTGTAAAAGAGGACTAAGGCAGAGCAGAGGACAAAGTGTTGGAAGTTGAAAAAGAAAGAATTTTGTAGTCTCTGTACAGTTTTTTGGGAGGAGAAGACACAGGTTCTGGGTGGTCAGTAGGTGTTTCCAGATGACTAGATAACTATAACTAATGTAGTCAGGGAGACAGGTAGGAGGGTAGTCAATGTGTCATCGAGAAAGGTGGACAAGGACATTTGGTGGTGGAATGAGGAAGCTCAGGAGAGCTCAAGAGTCCAACAGATGCAGTATTTGCTTTGAGGATGCTGATGGAGAAGTACAGAGAGGGTCATAGGGAGTTGCATTGTCTCTGTGGTGTAGGACATGTATGAGAGCTGTAAGGCCGTGGTGAGGTGCTGTAGGTGTGACAGAGGAGTTCAAGGTGGAGGTGAGTCTGCATCAAGGTTCAGCTCTGAGCCCCTTCTTGTTTGCTCTGGTGATGGACAGGTTGACAGATGAGGTCAGACAGGAATCTCCATGGACTATGATGTTTGCAGATGACATTGTGATTTGTAGTGAGAGCAGAGAGCAGGTGGAGGAAAATCTAAAATGGTGGTGGTCTGCCCCTGAGAGCAGAGGAATGAGGGTTAGCCGCAGCAAGACTGTGTGAAAGAGAGGGACCCAAGTGGAATGGTGAGGTTACAGGTAGCAGAGGTGAAGAAGGCATGTGGTAGAAGGATGCTGAGGTTGGAGCTTCCAGGCAGGAGGTCTAGAGGAAGAACAAAGAGGAGATTTATGGATGTAGTGAGAGAGGAGATGTGTAAAACATAAATAAAACAGAATGCAGTGATGTGCAAATCTCATCAACCCCGATTTTATTCACAATAGAACATAAACAACATGTCAGATGTTGAAACTATGGCAACCCCCAGCAAAGCTAAAGCTAGGACTAATGCTAACTGATTTAGCTAACTTGAGCTAAGCTTGGGCTCTAGCGAGATAACACAGGAGCAAGTGTCCAAAATGGCAGACGGAAGTGAGAACACTTGTGCCCCAAACACCACACAACCCCAAGTGTCTCGAGCTGGTAAACACGAAGCAACAGACAACAGCTCTTGCCTTTTTACAGCTATATAACTGCACTTTATTTTTGAACGCCCTCAACAATAGTGGCCGGACACCGTGATGGCGACTCCTATGTTTCCCTCACGGTGCCAGCCAACACATACACCACGTATAACAGAGCACTGTGGAACACACAGAACTACCCATAATTCCCACGGGGCTCACTGTGCCAGCCCCTACACTAATCCACTAGCTGGGCCGTTACAATACTTTGAATATGATGAAACATTTAAAAAGACATCACTCCACTGTGTCTGCTGACAGCTTAAAGAGTAGAGAACATTTAAAATCAAATACAGTGGTGTTTAAAGTAAAATATATACAGCTGTATGCCGTTATAGAGGATGCAGCATCTCAACATGTGATTAAAATGCTTGAGCCACATTATAAAATCCCTTCTCACTGATGTATAAGCAACACAGCCATGAAAAAAGAATGATCTGAGCAGTGTTTTTTGAAACTGTGTCATATGTTGTAAATTGTGACTATTACCAGGTGTCATGTTTACCATGCTGCTCATCTAAGTTTAGTGTGTTACATGAGCAGAGGTAAGCAGGAAATTCAGATCAGGCCTTAAAAAAAAAGTCTCAAATGTTAGTTGTGCTTGTAATTATGTAAAAGAGAAGGAGGAGAGGTAAAGCATCAAGTGTTCATCTGTGGGAGAAAATGAGAATGTGTGTGAGAGTAAGCAGGCAAAGGATTATCAGCCTGAGGTGAGACGCTTAAAATTCTATCCAAGATTCTAAACAACAGTTTTTATTACTAACTTTGCCGTGGCACTGAGGTCCTGAAGTTGAAATGTTTTTCGTCACTCAACAGTGTTGATATGTGAAGATAGGGCAGCTGGCAGAGGTTGTTTCTCACTCACCATAGGTCAAGTGTCACGTGTCCTGTTAAGTTCAGTGGGATATTGTGTTTGCTCTTTCAGATACAAAGTAGTTAGCAGTACCTAGTGTCAACGGTCTGTAGTTCTGGGGGTTTTTTTATGCTGAGCATGTAATTTATATCTTCTGCTCCAATCTGATCTGTCATTTCTGATGTATCTGCTGCCAACGGACATACTAATGATGGTAATTTGTTTAACAAGTTGTTCTTGTTTTTTTCACTTCTACTAATTCACTAACTACAAGCCATAAAGATTTAGGAAGCCAAAACTGTGACAAGTAGTAAACTTCCTCTGTGTTCAGTTTCCACTGGATGGTCATAATTGACTGGAATGTGGCTGTTGCTTGCACCGTGTCAGGTGCTATTTGCAAAAAGCTGAGCCTTTCTGTATTTTTGGATTTTGAATCTGTCAAACTCTGCGAGAGGTTTAGAGCTTTAAAGCTTATTCATATTGAAAAGCAGCTGTCCCTGGTCCAGCTTTTTGAATGCATATGCGTGAACAATAGAGAGGTTTTACATAGTCCAAAACAACTTGAAATTTTTATATTTTTTAATCTGTGTTGGCTGAAAAAGTCATAATAAAATGTCTTAAGAAGTCCAGCAACAGTAGCACCAGCAGCACATTTTTTTCATTCCAAGATCATCCAACTGTAAAATACAACTAGTTAGGTCATTTTGTACAAGCAGGAAAAAACGATTCACACTTCTTGCTTACTTTTTGGCGATATGTGGCAGCTATAGCAAACACAGTTACCTCGAATTTAAGAAAGGAAAAGATTGTGGTGCATGGATGGGTCAACAAAGCAGAGGGCTTTCACACAGGAGACTGGAGTCAGAGTTAAGTGTGAATCCACTTTTTGCTTTGTATAAAGATGTCATGTAAGAGGAGTCACAAAAGCATGGCATTTTAACAATACCTAATCATGTCTATTTGGTAATTAACACTAACCTGACCCTGATGCATTTGTGCCTAACCCTGGCCCAAACTGTTATGTTTGCACATGTTTAGTCTAGCATTTGACCAGGGGCCGATTTGGAACCATTGTCAGAGATCGTTGAAATAATACCGCCACATGAGTAGGCATCCATTTCTTTTGACAATAGTCACCAAAATGCTGCTTACAAACAACCCTGTTAGTCATATGATGGAGGACTTGTTGGTCTGTCACATTCGTATAATAGGACAATGATAGATTTTGGTGGCTAAGGTCATTGTAGACTCACGTGTGTCCCATTCTTTTAAACTCTGTAACCAAGGATATACCTGGAGGTGTTGAATTACATCTTGCACTACGACTGGGTATTGTTAAAAAGTGATAAATACTAGTACCGATACCTTGACTTTGGAACCAGTTCTTGAACCAATATTTCTCCCTCAATACTAATTTTAAGAAAATTAATTTTGACATAAGAAAAATTTTATTATTCTACAAACATGTGCATTATTAGGACCTTGGTGTTGGAGTGACAGGGCCTTTGTCGTTATTGCCCCTAAGCAATGGACGTCTTTGCCTCCTGATATTTGTGTTATATCTGAGCTTCATACTTTTAATGCAACCACAAAGGGGCTCAAGCCAGAATATTCTTGTACCAGTCCCAAGACTGGATAAAAGCAGAGGCTTATGTCAGGAAGGGCATCCGTCGTAAACATGCCATATTAAGCATGCAAGTCATGACTTCCTTACCAAATTGGTCACGGCCCAGGGTTAACAAGGACCGCCAATGGTGCTGTTGACCTACACTACGCTGGTGGAAATTGGGCTATTGGTGGTTGTAGATGAAGAGGAGGAAGGTGTGTTGATAGGCAGAGAGAGAAGAGCAAAGCCAAGAGTATAGCGCGGACACTAGGGACTTTGAATGTTGGGACTATGACAGGGAAGGCTAGAGAATTAATTGACATGATGCAGAGAAGGAAGGTGGATATACTGTGTGTCCAAGAGACCAGGTGGAAAGGTAGCAAGGCTAGAAGCTTAGGAACAGGGTTCAAGTTGTTTTACAATGGGTTGGATAGGAAGAGAAATGGAGTAGGAGTTACCCTGAAAGAGGACTTTGAGAGGAATGTTCTAGAGGTGAAAAGAGTATCAGATAGGATGAGGAGTCTGAGGCTAGAAATTGAAGGCGTGATGTTTAATGTTGTTAGTGGTTATGTCCCACAGGTAGGATGTAAGTTAGAAGAGAAGGAGAAATTCTGGAGTGAGTTAGATGAAGCTATTCAGAGCATACCCAGAGTGATTTATGCAGATTTTGTTGGTGAAGGGAACAGAGTTGATGAGAATGTGATGGGCATGTTTGGTCTTCAGGACAGGAACGCAGAAGGACAGATGGTGGTAGACTATGCAAAGAGGATGGAAATGGCTGTAGTGAACACTTTCAGGCAGGAACATTGAGTGACATATAAAAGCGGAGGTAGAAGCACTCAGGTGGACTACATCTTGTGTAGACATTGTAGAGAGAGAGATCAGTGCAAAGTATTGGTAGGGGAGAGCGTAGCCAGACAACACAGGATGGTAGTGTGTAAAATGACTGGTGATGAGGAACATGAAGAGGACAAAGGCAGAAAAGAGGACGAAGTGGTGGAAGTTGATAAAGGAAGAATGTTGTTGTTTTCAGGGAGGAGCTGAGACAGGCTTTGGGTGGTCAGGAGGGACTTCCACATCACTGGATAACTACAGCTAATATGATCAGGGAGACAGGTAGGAGGTGGCAGTAGAGTTTCTAGTTTGTTTAACAAGATCTTGGAGAGTGAGAGGATGCCCGAGGACTGGAGGAGAAGTGTACTGGTGCCCATTTTTAAGAACAAGGGAGATGTGCAGAGCTGTGGCAAATACAGAGGAATAAAACTGATGAGCCAAACAATGAAGTTGTGGGAAAGAGTAGTGGAAGCTCGGCTAAGGGCAGAGGTGAACATTTGTGAGCAGCAATATGGTTTCATGCCTAGAAAGATTCCAACAGATGCACTATTTGCTTTGAGGATGCTGATGGAGAAGTACAGAGAAGGTCAGAGGGAGTTGCATTGTGTCTTCGTAGATTCAGAGAAAGCGTATGACAGGGTGAGAGCTGTAAGACCATGGTGAGGTGCTGTAGGTGGGACAGAGGAGTTCAAGGTGGAGGTGGGTCTGCATCAAGGATCAGCTTTGAGCGCCTTCTTGTTTGCTCTGGTGATGGACAGGCTGACAGATGAGGTTAGACAGGAATCTCCGTGCACTATGATGTTTGCAGATGACATTGTGATTTGTAATGAGAGCAGGGAGCAGGTGGAGGAAAATCTAGAGAGGTGGAGGTCTGCTCTGGAAAACAGAGGAATGAAGCTTAGCCGCAGTAAGACAGAATACATGTGTGTGAATGAGAGGGATCCAGGTGGAAAAGTAAGGTTACAGGGAGCAGAGGTGAAGAAGGTGCAGGACTTTAAGTACTTAGGGTCAATGGTTCAGAGCAACGGAGAGTGTGGAAAAGAGGTGAAGAGGCGAGTGCAAGCAGGTTGGAACGGGTGGAGAAAAGTGTCAGGTGTGTTGTGTGATAAAAGAGTATCAGCGAGAATGAAAGGAAAGGTGTTCAAGATGGTGGTGAGACCAGAGATGTTGTTCGGCTTAGAGACAGTGGCACTGAAGAAAATGCAGGAGGCAGAGCTGGAGGTAGCAGAGCTTAAGATGTTGAGGTTCTCTTTGGGAGTGACGAGGATGGACAGTATCAGGAATGAGTACATCAGAGGGACAGCTCATGTTAGATGTTTCGGAGATAAAGTCAGAGAGGCCACATTGAGGAGGTTTGGACATGTTCAGAGAAGAGAATATTCTATTTTTTATATCTTAACATTTTATGTTTTTATAAAGTCCTTGTAAAGGTCAAACCTTGATTGTTATCAAGCGCTTTATAAAAAAAGGTTACATCATATTACATTACAATTTACTGTATGAATGCTGGATTAGACTGACTTAGTTGCAGGTGGTGTACCTGATAAACTGAAAACTGGTTAGCATGTTCATAGTGATTAGCGGACAAGCTTTCAATGTTAACATATTGTGCTGGTGAGGGAAGCTGAAATCAGTGCTTTGCTACATTTTCTGCTCACGTAACAGGTGTTTTAATAAATTACTTTTTCTGCCTTGCTACTTGCAAAGCTGTGCTAACATTTTGCTCTGCTTGCAGAGTTTTGCACCTTAGCTAGTTTCCACCTGTTCTCCTGCAGCCCATCACTTGTGTAGGTTTAGTGACACATCTCCTAATCTCACTCATTACATTTCTGCAAATGCTAATTAAATGCTAAGGATCGATTGGCATTCTTACTGGAGGAGTACCTGGATGGCCAAACATTTTTTTTCTTTTTTCCATACCATATTTTTTAGTTGCACAGGTGAAACACGCTCACTTTGGAATCAAATTATTTGTTTGACGTTTGGTAATTTAGTAGAATTAAAGTAATTTAGACTGTGCCATAAAAGTAAGTTCAATACTCAGTTCAGTTCTGGCATAAACACCCACTTGGATTTATCAATGAAATAATTAGAATAGGAGTCGAGACAAACATGCATGTAAACTACAACTTGACTGGTTGGTGGAGGAATTAAACCGCAAGGCATTAATTCTATTTTGTGGTTATTTTCCCAAGAGGTAATAGGATTCAGAAAGCACAGCGAAAAAAGATTATTGATGGTGCCAAGTTAAAGACAGACACAGGAGCCCTCAGGGAAGAGAGAAATTCTCATCATCTCTGTACCATTTTTAATGCAACTAAAGGTTAGTGCAAACAAGCTCACAGCTGCTGGGGGTGGGGGGGGGGTTAACAATAAAAACCAAACACATTTGAATAAAGTGGCAAAAACAAGATGGGGAGAATCTGTATTTGGAGGCAGGGCCTCCCTGGGGAGAGAGATCTTGACTAATGACATGTGCGTATTAAAAAGGGAGCATTCTGCAGTGTGGCTGATTATTTGTAAAGTGACTAAACGTTTTTATCAGAAATTAAGATGTTTAAACACTAACTGTAGCTTCTCTCACTGCACCGACAGCAGAACATGTAATAGAGCAGAACATTGAACTGAGCAGCACAAAGCAGAACAGGCAACAATCCAAAGACACAAACACACTCATCACTCAGGTGGTTGTGATCTGTTTGATTGGTGTCAGTCTACTCTAAGACTGGACCAATCAGAGAAGAGCTGGTTAGCACTGGCTGATTTTCCCATCCGAGGACCTGTCTGTGAAGAGAACAAATACAGAATTATGCAATTACGCATTAAATAATAATTTACTCACATCAAAGTTCAGACAGACATACCTTGTCAGCATATGGGAAAATCCTATTTTACCATTCAAATGGCTCTATATGCAGTAGATTTGCTTTCTTTTTCAACTCTGTATTATTCCAAACTGTGGCTCAGATGATCGAGCAGGTTGCCTGCTAAAGACAGGGTCAGTAGTTTGATTCGCAGCTCTTCATCTCCCCAAATGTTGAAGGGTCCTTGATGAGGATCCTGAACTCCAGTTGGCACAGTGACAGCTGTAAAGCACTTTGTCCATTAACCCTTGTGTGGTGTTCGGGTCAAATTGACCCATTTTATAGTTTTACTAAAAGAAAACTGATACAAGGAAAAAAGCTATTGACCTGAAAGTCTATGGCCTTTCAGTGATGAATTTGAACCAGAAAAAAAATCACAGATTACACATCCTAAAACACCCCCACACATTTATGTCCCTCATATGATGTTTGGGTCAATTTGATTCTCTTGATTGTAGTGTAAAAGTGAAGTCATCTACAATCCTCCACCACCTGCATGAGCCTTAGGTACACTGCTCAGAGGGCCCTGGAGCAAAATTTTGTGGACAGGGACACAGGTAGTGGATGGGAAGAAGAGGATGTCTAAGAAAATGAGGATAATATAGACACAAATTCTGAATATCAGAGCGAATATGTGAATAAAAACTCATGCATGCAGCAGAAGTAACCCGACAGCCAACTAGATACAAAATGGCCAGAATGTAAATGGTTCTGCATACTTTGACCTACATATGACTGACATACTTTAACATGAGGCTTTGAAATGGTCATAGTAGTTTATAAATTCAATTTTTCTTCAGGTGTTTGACTTAAACTTTGCACTCAGCCATTACATTTCTACAGTTTCCAAGATTTTTGTGCTACTATTGCATGTGACAAAACAGTTAGCCTTCAATTCTTCTTATTTTCTACTTTAAATTGTTTTTTTTACATTTTTATAATAAACACTTAATTTATTTTAGCAAAACTTTCAGCCATTTTTAAATAGTTCACCCTCAATTCAGCTTTTAGCAAACATTTCAGCTCTTTCAGCAAAAACAGTTTTTTTTTTTTTCACCTTTGCTTGGAAAGTCCTGTCAGTACTAAAGAATTTACAGTTTATTTTCTTTTGGTAAATGTTTTTTTTTTAGTTAAAAAAGGATTTGTGGTGACTATTGTGGTCACCATATTTCTGTACCAACTTATGCAGCAACTAAACAAAGGATAAGTTGGATTAGTAGGTAACCTATAATCATATTTATTAAAAGTAAAACAATAATCAGCGCACAGACAGAATTGACAGGGAGATCCGGGGTTGGGGTACTAGGGCCAATAGCAGTATTGCATTGCAGCTTATTCCATGTATATGGATATATCTTTCATTTGTCACAACCAGAATTGCTGGTCTGTTTGAGGAAAAACGAGAGGGAGAGTTTTATGAGTGCAGCATCATTTAATGGCTTCAAGGAAAAATAAAAAATTCCTTTATTAGGAATCATTGACTGACATATAGGGACTGACCTATAAAACATATTTTTATAATTTGTCATCAAAAATATTGCTATGCTGATGAGACACGGCATACCTGGATGTGTAGCAGCTGTCAAAACTGCACCCGATTGTTGAGAAATATAATAAGCCACAAGTGCACAAAGGCAGGCTATGAACTGTAATCTGCTAAGTTGCAGACATTGCTCAAAGTTAGAACTAAAAGTATTAAAAAAGCCTATTAAAAGTCACATCAGTCAGTGCGCTGACCACAGCCAGCTGTACACATACAGTTACATTTAAGATAATGGCTAATTGTCTTACATCTTAATTAGACCTTCTATATTTTTATTGTCTATTTTTCTTGACCAAAAAACTAGGCATGAAAACAGAAACTACACAGTCAACAAGCAGCAATGCCAACAAACAGGGCACAAGTACAGCTGAGGTTCAACGTCTGTGGATGCTCCAAACTTCATGGAAGTCAAGAGTTCGTGAGGATGACATGTCTTTTTGGTTACTCAGGGAAGCAGAGCTTGTTCAGACCTTTCTATTATAGCTGTCCAGGTCACTGAGCGACAAATAAGCCAGTGGGCTGGGTACGTGTACCATATGCCAGGGGTCAGGGTGCGTGCCAGCCTCAAGACGGCTGCCAGGCCTCCCAGACCTCTATCCAACAGACACACTGGGACCAGAGAGCGAGTGTTTGGCCTGGATCATAGTACTGGAGTAGGAGTTCAGTGTATTTAGTATTCAGCCCAGATAAACAAAGCTTTTTCTGCATATGCTATATTAGTCAAATAGTCGACCGCATTATTTATAGAAAATCACCTGCACACAACAATTTAAAATGTTGCAGGTCTCACATTCATTTTTGTGCTTCATGCAGTTTTCTTTGTTGACTAGAGGTTGACTAGAGGTTTCGTTTTGACTAGAGGTTACAGTGTGAGTCAGAGAGAGGGGGCCAACACATACTCTATAAGCATATCAACAGTGGTTAAAGTAACGAAATTCAAACACCATTTGCATAAAAGTTGGGATGCTGTGTGAGATGTAAATTAAGAATGCTATATTTTTATTTATTTATTTATTTTATTAAAGGGCAACATATCACAAATGCTGAAACTAAGAAATGTAACTAATTGATTAATTGATTTAAAAGTCCATTTGGAATGGTCCTAAACTTCATGGGATATCACAATAAATATGACAAAAATAATCACATTTTATTTAGGTGCTTCACTTTTTAGGGTCCTGAAACGTCTTGCTGCTCACCATAGCGCTGTTGTAGAACATGCATAATGAGGATATGTTGTCAATTTATTTAAATGGCCATCAGTAAAATGCAGAAACTATCTAAAATGTTTATGTATAGTTATGTTAAGACACTAACAGCACTCAGTAAAGCTACAGCATAGGCCTATAATCCTTTTCTTATATGTTTTTATCTCTGATAAAGACCTGAATCACTGAGCATCACTGGCAGCAATGCAGAGATATTCACTTTTAAAGGCTTATGAATGAGGCTCATCCGTCTGACCAATCAGCGAATATCTATTATTTCTGCTTGAAGTGTTTTTCAATTATTGAAATTTCATAACAACCTGAAGTGATGGAAAGAATAAAGCAGAGCAAAGCACAGCAAAAGAACAAGATCGGCTCCAAGGGCCACCCTGGTGCTAGTCTTGAATAAAACGTATGCCAAATCAATGTGCGGAACGCGGTCCTCTGTGGCGGATCCGTAAGGGACAAGCCAAAAGCCGTATCACAGACACAGTACCTTCCAATGAAAAGTGAAATCTGATCACCAGCTGCAGACAGTATAATGTGACACATGTCATACTCTGGTGCAAAACAAAAGAACAGTAGTAAAAGTGAAAAATTATCACTTTGGACGTTTCGATTTGTAAATGTAGGGCTTCATTCATAAAAAAAAAAATAGAGGGGCATTATTGTGTTCCAGACAAAAACAGAATCACGACTGCAGTTTAGCGGCATGTGAATGTAATCAATAGCAGGCAAAGTTGGTTTAAAACACCAGTTTCCAAATCAGCGCTGAAAACTGCTGATCTTCTTAAATAAGAAACTGCCCAGGTTGCATAATACTACTTTTGATTTTAATACTTACACAGTAAACAGAATGAAATGATAAATGTTTAACACAAGAGGTAGGACCTGAGATCATAACACTTTACATAGCTCCACCATACATGCAATGTATACCACTTTTTTTTCTACTCGCAGTAGCGCTCCCCGACACTCAGATGCTGTATTTATTCATTCACACTATAACAAACAACATAACATACTTTTACAAATTTTAATTTCAGATGAATTACATGACAGTCTTGAGTCTGCGAATCAATATCTGAGGAAAGTGTGCACGTGTGTTCGTGTGTAGGTGTTTGCCCTGCAGGTCGTATAGGCAGCTTTAGAGAGGAATTGATTGTCACTGATCCCACCACCTCCATTAATTAAGCTGTGAAGTGGACATAGCTGGTTCACTATGGGGTTAATAGTGCCTTGATTTTCTGTCTTGGTGAAAGGAAATGAGTCTGGCTTGACCTGCAAACAGCTTCAACACAGGTGACCTGATGGCGAAGATAGCTAGGGTTGATGGCAGACACTGAGGGCAGGTGCTGAGGGCAAACAGAACTCAAATCTGATTGGAATTCTTTGAAGAGGTTCATTTGAATCTTTTCTTCTTTTGTTTCAGTACAAGAAGTACTTGGCAAAGTCAGTGAACCGGACAATGTATATTACCATATAATTCTCATGGGTTCTCATCTTGACCCTCTCCTGGTGTTCTAAACAGAGTGGGTTTTTCAGGAAAGACGGGGAGCAGGAAACAACCTCTTTCTTTGTCCTATTTCTCCACCAAGCGGGGAGCAAATAAGCAAATCAATAACCATAATGGGACTCCTCTAATGGCTCAACTTTATAATGGCAGAACTGAGATGGTAGCAGCATGTGTTATAGCTCTCCCTGCCAGCCATAACATCCATACGATGACCTGGAACACTGCTCCTGCTACCATTGCTGCTGCGGTTTGATTAGGCCATAAGGGAGGACGGGCTACTTCAGAAATAAGTTAATAAAACAGCAGCTTGGAAAGAATGACTTCTTTCTGTTGCTTCCAATATGGAGTCCAGACAAATGTACATTCATCTCTAACCAAACTACACAGCCATCATGGCAGCCGTGCTGGGCTTCAAATTTGATGATGCTCCAACTGGGTACAGAAAGAAGCTGAAATTGGTATAAAGACAGTCAGCGTCATTAACAGTGATGCATAACATTATTTGAGAGTAAATCACATGGACGCTTTGATGAATCCATTAGCAGACCCACAGTAAATTAAGCTTTTACTGCATTTACTTGTTTATTTTTAAGCTGTATACTGCAGAAGGTGGTAAGACCCAGCACATGCCTAGGGCAAGCTTCTGGATTGTTGGAAATGCATTATTCTAGCATGCACCTCCATTTTGGTAGTTCAGTCATTTTGGTGAATTCTAAAACAAACACTTATTGCATCATTTAATACACGTTATGAGTTGTTCTTAGCCTATAATTATAA
This sequence comes from Channa argus, assembly GCF_033026475.1. Classification (NCBI taxonomy): domain Eukaryota; kingdom Metazoa; phylum Chordata; class Actinopteri; order Anabantiformes; family Channidae; genus Channa; species Channa argus. The sequence goes on from NC_090203.1 coordinate 24,794,006, forward strand.
ATCCCTCCTGGATTTCAAGGAACTCCTGCAGGGCCTGAATTATGGTGTAGTAGGTGGCCAACTACCTTTCAGTTCTGATAAAGAGGTGGCAGCTAGCAGCCCTAGTAAATATGACAGAAACAGGAGTAACTTTCAGTGAAGTGTTTTACAGCCAGAGAAAGTCTGCTCACACAAAGTTTCTCAAGGTATCCTACCAGCATGCTCTCATCCCACAGCATCAGATAATAACGCTTCCCAAGGTGTCCAATTGTTTATAGTTGACGCCACAGTTACTTTGCGCCACTATTCAACGCTCCAGGAGCACCACCAATTGACGCCATGGGAGCAACTTACGTGCACACAAAACCTGGTAAGGGGATAAGGATCACAATTTCAAGGTCACGTTAAATTATGAGAAAACATCTATTAGGGTTGGGCACAAAAACTCCAGGGTAAGGTCAGAAGACAAACTGCATTGACAACATCAGACACGTATTTCCTACTATAGTAACCCGTGTTGAACCCGTGAGTTGAACTCCAATCGACTGTAGGAAAGACCTGTGTGTTATTGTGCCGTCCACCACACCACCAATGCTTGAAGTGTAGAGGTTTTCATTGTACTTCATTGAACGGATCACTGACGCAAATAAGCACCTAACCCAAAAGGACTGTACAGAGTGGAAATGAGCTGGGTGGCTGGGGTGGCTGTCTGCAAGCTGAAGCTCAGAAAAAGCTGGGGCGATGCAGCAAGACAAAAACGCTGAACACTGAATTAAATCCACTCCAGAATTGCTTCAGATACACAAAACGATCCTTTTAGAGTGGTTGTTTTCATGAGAGGCATTAATAAAAAAAGTCCAAAGAATATGGCTGATTTGAAGCAGTTCTATAAGGCAGAATGGTCCAAAATTGCTCCTGAACATTGTGAAGGTCTAATCCGCAGCTACAGTTTACAGTTTAATGGATGTGTTTTTTTTAATGGATGTGTTCAATAAAGGCATGAAAACTCATGACTGTTTTTTTTTATCACCTTAGAAATATTTCATGACAAATTTATGCAAAAATTGCAAACAGGGTGATTACTTTTCCTTGCTTCTGTATATATAATTGTGTTTTCTACTAACATGATGGTCTTATCTTGATAATTTATGTTAATGTCAAGTATGAATACATTGATACTGAAAAAAGAAATATTAATGTATTCTGCAATCAAGTTGCCAGAAAATATGAAAGTTGCAAAATGGAAATTAGTTATGTTCTGAGGAGAATGAATGTGTTAAGTAAATTTACTCTACAGGCAGAAATGTTGTCTTATATTTATGGAATCTTCAGAAATCATGTGCTGGGGACCATGACATCCAAAGTACACAGCATAATACTCGCTGTTGCCATATTTTACTGTCGATCGAAGTGTTTGGTAGGCAAAACTTCTTGGTCGCGCTTGCTAGCAGTACATCAGGCTCAATATCATCCAAGTCAACCTCTTTCTGTTTATAGACTGGTTACTATGGCAGCACCATCCAGAAGCTGTCACTGAGGTGGTGAAGAAAGAAAAAATGCTGTATTTCCCCTGGCAAATCACATCTCATTAACTGTGACTCAGCTCACACTCCTAATTTTTCTGCCCAGACTTACATCCATCTGTTGTTAAGCCCTGGGAACTTACAGATACAATAATTTCAATGTACAGCAACTACTGCTTCTTCCTTATGCTTTCTTTAAATGATAATTTCAAAGTCCATAATTCATGTCCTGCTTCTTTCTGAGTATGGTGGGGACTGTGGTACTTGATGAAAGGTCAGCTTGACAGCATGTTCACTGCAAGTAATATGGATGGCTGCATGGTGTAATTCCAAAGTGGTCATTTGAGAGAGGCACGAAAATGATTAAGAGCCATGTCTAACAAGCTGAGTTGGTATTTAAAGGGTGGGCATGCCTGATCTTTGTTGAACCCTGGTGGGAAGTTAATGGGAATTAGAAGCCAAGAAGCAGTAACAGACAATAAGCAGTGCAGTAGTGGCAAAGGTAGTTGTTTGAAGAGTATTTTTACTAGTAATCTTGGTTGTAGTTGTACAAGGATTTTACTAGTAGTATAAAAGCAGGCTGAACTTGGAGTTTTTTTTTTTTTTGGTTTCGTTTTGTTTTCCTGCAGTGAACATTTTTGCAACTTCAAACTCAGTACAGTAACTGTATTCTGATGTGTATTATTACCATGTATAAAATAATCAAATGCATAATAAGTGCCCTGTTGCCAATCATTATCAAAAGAATACAATAGGAGGACTTGAATTTTCATTAACAATATCTTAACCCAGATTTAAAAAAGCAGCAAAGTAGAATAATTAAATATAAATTGTATTATACTAAATAATTCCATATTTAATAGTCACTCGCATTGATACTGAAAGTGAACAACAGCAAATAAACAAGATGAAGTAAATAATCTCTCAATGTCTCTAACATCTTTAATATAATAGGCCTGTTTTTCTCTGCAGCTGAGGCTAATAAATGCAATAGTAACATGCTGCATATGTATAACAAAGTCACATGAACTCGCGTGTTCTTGTTTGAGTGTACTAGTTTATATTCTATCAGTGGGAGTTTTCTAAGTGTAATTCAGAGTGAGTCCCAGGACCGCTCCAGTAATCTGTTTTGATTTGACGTGTGTGTGTGTGTATGTGTGTGTGTCCACACCAGCAGTCTCAGCACCATCATACGCTCCACTACCACTCAACAGCTTGTTTGGAGAAGGGCTCACAATTCACACTGTTAATCCCACCTTTGCTGTGCTGGAATGTTAATGGCAACTGCAGTGTTTTCTTTGTACTTGTCATATAATCTGCAATGTTTCTGGATATTCTCAGTGAGTTGAAATTGGGATGGCATTGACAACTCACACACTAAACTGTAATCACGCAACCAGATTCATTTTTCTACTGACATAATGGGAATATGCTTTTAATTTAGGCATATTGCAAGTAGCAAATCTGCTGATATGATTAAAATCCCAAAAACTTGTTTCCCCCAATTTGCAATACAGCAACCATGTTTTGTAAGTATTCATGTATTAAATGGTTTTGTTTAAACTCTGACAGCACTTGGTTAATGGTAGGGAAAGATTGCAGTCTGACTAAACAGAGAAAAACACTTCTCTCAAAGAGTTTTGTCAAAAGCTGAACATTATGTAAGGAGGACATTATTGCAGTATTGTTAGATTATACTGCATCTTCATTGGTCTAACTAATCAACGTTTTAAGAAGAACCCGTAAGAACTGATTGTTCTCTCTTCAAGGAATAAAGCGATAAAGCAAAATATTATGGAACTCAAGTGCACCATCCCAACGAGGAGCACGGAAAGTCACCATGATGCAAAACTAGTGCAGTTGATGAAATAAACTCCACAAGAAAAGCCAGCTCACATTCAGCATTTTAAAATATTCATGGATCATTTCACCAACTCCTTATTATATCAGCTTCATTTTGATTATATTTATTCATGTGGTTGCTTATGCAATGTCTTATTTATGAATTTAATATTGGTAATATAATATTGGTTTATATTTAGTTCCAATAAATACTTAACTGTTGTCAGTGTAATATTATATTACCCAGCAATGCACCATTGTAATTATAAACTATGAGCTGAGATTGCAGATGGTGCATATATCATTTGATTTGTGTTAGGACTACATTTAGTAACTAAGGATGTTTGCTCCCATTCCCAAATTAATTACTTTGAACTCCTTTTGTGGCAGAAGAACAACTTTTTATACTGACTCCACAGCACCATATATAAGAGAAGCGTAGACTTAATGGCGAAAAAATTGCATGGTTGTTTGAGGCATGGGCTGAGCACATATGATTTAGAGGTGGAATATAGTGCAATGTATCTAATAAAGATTTGTTTTGTGACTGGCCCACATTTACACACCGAAGTGTATTTAAAGTAAGGAAACATTCCTGAAATCCCATTAGAACCTTTGACCACGGGCCTGCTTTAATCTTTCCCCAACGTGTTCCATGCATTTAATTCAACATAAATAAGTCAGACGTTGTGGCGAGGGTCACATTAACCTTGACCCCGGGAGTCTGGCGCTCAGTGACTCATTGGCCATTACTCCCATTATAGCAGAGCTGTGGATCGGCTGTCTCTGAGAATCACTTTTCGCAGCCAGTGATGATTGAGCAGCCCAGTAAAAGGAACTCTTATTGCTTGTCGGCAGCGACATACTCGAAGGGGAGAGTTGGGAGGGGATGCTTCAGGGGCCGTTCCCTCGCAAGGATATTTATCACAGCCGGGCTGTGTTACGCTCAGGAGACTCCCCGACGGCCCCCTAATAAATGCTTAAAGGCGATGAAATATTCATGAAGAGTTAAATATGGATCCTGGAGCAGTCGCCGCACATTAAACACCGTCAATACTGATTGGCGTTGACACCCCTCTTTTCTCCCTCTCCACAAATGTTCCCCCACTAGATTTTGTCTGTAGATTTTGAAAAGGTATGAAGGTAGGACTCAACCAAGCAGAATAGAAGGGCTGTCTAAAAAGTGAGAGGAAGAGCCAGAGAGATGCTCTGACATGTGTTTATGATGAGCGAGTCCAGCAGTCAGATGTGTCGGCCTGCTTTTATCGATGTTAACTGACTAACCGTAAAACAGCGGCTCTGGCAGCCAAAGCTGATTTTCTCCTCAGCTCGGTCAGCTCACCCAACGTTAAACATTCAGAAGAGATTGGATTCAAGTCAAATAGAACACGGTCACTCTTTTGCTCTCACATACAACTGCAAATTACACCAGATAAAATTCAGATAAGATGTTAACCATGTTGGAAGACCTCTCTTCATTCTGCTTGGCAACCACTCCAGATGCAACTAAATAGATTGTGACAGACCTGGCACAGATTCTTTGTTAAATCTGTGTCCCAAATTTGTAAAATTCTATTCGCTGGCCTCATGTTGGTCCAATTTTTTGTGTTGTGAGGTTCTGAAGTTTAAAAACAAATGTTTCAATACTATAGTGTGACCTGAGGTGATGCCTCTGGCTATTTTCCTCCATAGAAAATGAGAGGTTTGTTAATTTAGTACAAAGAGAAAAGAAAAGCTGGTTTCAGTGGTTCATTAGCTTAAGATAGTTACTGAGAATTCAGAGCAGGTGTCATTTAGATTTCCAGTTTGTATTCAAGGCTAAATCTGATATATTTTTTTCATAAGAAAGTATCGTACACTACCACAAACATGCAGTGTCTCCATGACAACTCAGCAAACTTGCTCCACTGATAAAGCTGACAAAACCTCTGTAAAAAGCCAGTGTGCAACTGCTCTGTTATTCAGTTAATATGAAAACAACTATAAAATATCAGCCAGATGTTGGACAATATTGTAAATTCTAGAAATCTTTGGTAATAAGACTGTTTTGTAATGTTGCAATTTGGAAATATTAAAATATATCTAACACATAATAATCACATTGCCATAATCATTCTTTGACCTTAGTTTACCCTTGTAAGCTCTGTTAACCTTGTTGTTTTTGTTGCTAATCAGATCAGAAAAATAAATTGTTGTTCTAGAGTCCATGGAAAAGCAAGCCATGCACCCTTCCATCCATCCATTTTCTGTAACGGCTAATCCTCTGAGGGTCGCAAGGGGGCATAGGAGGTATACTCTGGACAGGTTGCCAGTCTATATCAGGGCCAACACAGGGAGACATACACAGACAGACAACCATTCACACTCACATTCACACGTACTGGCAATTTAGAGTCACCAATAAACCTACTGGGCATGTTTTTGGGCTGTGAGAGGAAACTGGGGTGCCTGGAGGAAACACACGGAAGGACAAGAGGTACATTCAAACTCCACAAAGGAAGGCTGAAGCCGGCCAGGGATTCAAACCAGGGACCTTCTAAGCACTCCACCATTGTGCTGGAAACACAGCTAGGGCTCTTAAAAGTGTGCGTTTACACAACAAAACTGATTCAAAAATCACAAATATTTTTTTGAACTGCTTTTTGATCGTTTCATTTCTGAGTTAATTGCACTGTTGGCCTCTGTTTATATTTCCTGTTTGCACAAGACACAAAATGAGCACAGAGTCATTCAGAGTCCTATGGGTCCCCTGACCTCTGGAGCCCCTCTGCCTGTGCCCTGTAGACCCTATAGAGTAATCCTCACGTTTGTTATCTCTGTGTTAATACTCTTTATTAACATGATAAACAGGTGGTAATATGCCCAGTTTATCCCACTGTCACACTTACACAAAGCTGAGTCATCGCTGAATGCATCCATGAATACAGAACATAAATCATATTTTAAAACTTGTTTTTACCCACATATACTGTTGGCACAGTCACACACATCTGCTTCACCAATATCCATGGCTACTAAAAGCTCCGTGACACAACTGCAAACTTTTATATTCTGCTTTGTTTCTATCATACCCAATAGTGTTCATGTAGCCAGCTGAGATGCTGTGCAACACAGCAGAGCAGTCACTTTGTCATGCGATGGTTAAATGGAACACTGCCAGTGTCTCACAGGTCAACACTCTGGGGATAACATCATCAGCGTGTGACAGAGTGTTTGGTTTAATGAAAGCCAGAAACGTAGTGCTGAAGCTCCAGCAGACTACAGGCTGGTGTCCCAAAGTGCAGTGCACTCATCTGGAAGCAGGAAGTAAACAAATAATGCCACAGGCCAAACAGCTGGGGACAGTGGGTTGTGGGCAGAGACACAATAGATTGCTGCACTGGTTTACACCAGTGTGTCTGTTGGTGGATGTGCAGACCAATACATTTACAGCTACTTTGACTTGAATTTCAGCAACCGCATCTAAAACTTATCGTAAGAAATTTGAGGTTATAGAGTAAATTGAAAATAATGGCATAACGCAACATGAGCACTACAGGAAAAAGAGCCTGAGATTTTGGTTCGTGTTGTGATAGCGTCACACAGTTGCTGCACATGCATTCAGCTGGAGATTTGATGATGCATCACATCCTAAAGGTGCTCGTCTGGATTAAAAACTGGTGACTGTTGACGCCATTTGAGTACAGTGAACTTACTGTCATATTCAAGAAACCGGTTTTGAGATTACTTTAGCTTTGTAAAATGATGCAATATCCTGCTGGAAGTAGCCATCCATTCATCCTTTAGCAAATGTCTAGATGCCTAAATGCATTGAAGTTGCTGCCATGTGATTGGCTGATCAGATACATGTGCTAATGCGCTGTTGAACAGCTGTACATAACAAAGCCAATAGTAAATTTATTTGCAAATTGCCATTTACATTAATTGTCCATCTATCCTCAGTATGTTAATAGAAAATAAAGTCTTTCTGCAATTACATTCCCTTAAAATTCCTATTCCCTTAATGAGCTGGCTCAGAAGGGCAGGTCTAATTCGAGAAACGTGGAATGTCGGGTGGATGAGCAGAGGTCTGGGGAGTTGAAGCTTCACTGCCACAGGATTAATAACCTTAGTGATGGGAAAGGTTCAGATGAACCGAGGAGTCAGTTTCCTGCATTCCACCTTGAGAGGCAGATCGGTGGTGGACAGCCACACCTTTTGACCAGGCCATTAGCGGGGAGCCGTGGAACGATGCCAGTTCGCCTACTTAGCATATGTCTGGACAGAACGTAGCAGGGTCTGGCGAGCCTCTCTCCATGCCAGATGGGAGCGCCTCACCAGAGCAAAAGCTGAGAGGACTGTGACATCAGACTCCAGACTGGGGAACAATGGTGGCTGGTAAACAGAACTACCTGGGAAGGTGTAATTCCGTGGTGGATGAAAGCAGTCAATTATGTGCATACTCCACATTCCAGGGTTATGGCTGCACAAGATACATAGACCAGTTTCTAGTTGTTGATTCATTCTCTCTGTTCAGCCATTGGTTTGTGGGTGAAAACCGGATGATAGGCTAAATAGTTATATCCAGCAGACAGCAGAATTAAGGCCAGAACCTGCCTGTGAACTGGGGGTCCCGTCAGAGACCACATCGTTGGGGACGCCGTGGGTCCTGAAGACCTGTTGCAACAGGAAAGTGGGATAAAATAAACAATCGGTCAACACCGGTGAGCATTGTGGTGTTACCTTAAATGGAGGAAGGCTGATGAGGAAGTCAAGGGAGATCTAAGACCAGGGTTTCTCGGGGTGTCTTGCACTGGGCGCAAATGGGACACACAGACACATATTCCTTATTGTCTGCCACCAGAAGCTTTGTCAGATTGGTGCGAGAAAAACGAGTGTGACATGATAAACGGAATGAATCACACCATTTAAAATCCTTGGATCTAAGATCTTCTGAGACATATAGTTTTTCGACAGCGAAGGCTGCGGGGGATGGTTGGTTTTCCAAGGCATCCAGGACGTCTTGCTCGATGTCCTACCGTGCAGCTCCCAGTAGGGCCACTGGAGGCAGTGTGAACATCCTCTCCTTTCGAATCATCATCAAACTGCCGTGATAAGGCACACCCCTTTCTGTTATTTTGGCCTGGCCTGTAGGACAAGACAAAGTCAAAAAGATAAAGAACAGAACCCAGCAGGTTCAACCCCTTAGCCTGGCACAGCTACTCCAGATTTTTGTGATCTGTAAAGACCATGAATTGCTGTTCTGCCCACTCTAACCATTGCCTCCATTCTTCCAAAGCCAATTTTATGCCAAGTAGTGCCTGTCTCCCTAAACAGATACAGTCGTCGGGAGAAGAATGCACGCATGTAGATACTATGTACCCCAGGATCAAGACTGATGAGGCATGAAATTCACACTTCTCTGCCTTTACCAATATCAGGTTCTGTAAGAACCACTGGGGGACCAAGTGGACGTGTTGGACACGTTCGGTCTCAGAACAGGAGAAGATAAGAATGTCATTAAGGTAGACAAAGACAAACTTATTCAGCGTGTCTCCCAAAACATCACTGACCAAGTTTTGGAAGACGGCAGGAACGTTGGTAAGCCCAAACGGAATCACTATTAGTTGTTGCCAGAAGGGGTATTGACTGCCGTCTTCCACTGATCTCCCTCTATTATGTGGTCCAGAGTTTAGCCTGGCTGGTGAGGAGCGAGAGAACATAAGAAACCTTGGCCCACTCAGATGGGAATGCTGAAAGCTGAAGTTCCAAAGTTAGCTTAAACTGTGTGAGAAACGGATCCACAGACCCTGTCTCCCCACCTTATCTCTCAGGCGGTGGAAATTTCGGTTCCCCATCGGACATGATCACTACGTTCTGTTCAAATACCGGAGCTGGCATAGGGGATGGAACAGGGGCAGAAGACAGGCCAGCACTCGCCATATTCTGGGACACATTCTACAATCTTACTTCCAAAGAATTAAATCGAGCCTCTTGACTAACTTGAACTGTTGAGCGCCGACACTTGGAACTGGTTGGGTCTATAATGGCAAGATTGTACTGTTATAGTGTGTGTGAATACACTCCTATAACAACAGGATCCAATTAAACAACCAGAGCTCCACATGATGCTTTCAGTGATTTATTAATGAATTAGGTGCAAAGACTGTAGAACGTTTTCAAGGGGAGACGGCTCAACTGGGAATCTGGAAAAACAGATTAGTGCCAGATCTAATAATAATCAATAGTATGCGCTGAGAGAAAACTTGGGCTTACTGGGGAGATGAAGCGAGCCGGCATAGAAATGAGAGGTCTGGTAGAGAGTGTGGGGTGGGGCTTGTGGGACAGGGCCAAAGGAATGCTGAGAGTAGGGGAAGAGGACGACAGCAGGGATTTTCATTACGACAGTCTCACATGCACTGATCCTCCTAGTACTCACAACCAAAGTCAGAACGGTGTCCAATAAGCCAGAGAGGACAGAGTAAGGTTGTCCGGAGGGGAGGGCAGTAGAGTAGGTCTGGTTAGTAGAGTCGAGGTCTGCTACCAGGGAAGTCAGAGTAATTTGGGCAAGAGCAGGGGCTATAAGGCAGGTCAGAGACTGAAACAGGTTCAATACATAAAATCAGGTCGAGGCATGATATCCCAAATTGCTGGAGAGTCAACCAATGTTGGCAGACAATCTGGTGATTGCAACAAGGAGTCGGGGTTCTTGAGTAGAGAGGTGAGGTCACAGGTGAAAGTAATAACGTTGATTGTGGAGGTAAAGCTAAAGGTATTGAGAAGGCGTGAGTGCTGACATCAAATAAAAGCCCAAAAGCAGAAGTAACGCTGGAAAAAAGAGGTTTGCAGTCAAAAAAAATGTACATCCACCACCACCTTGTATTGTAGCATTGTAACGATGGACTGATATAGCTTTGTTCTCTTGAGAACAGACTTAAACGGAGAAAACAAACAAAAAAAAATCACCATTCATTTGATGAACTGCATTTAGCAAAATAGAAAAAGAGAATACATTTATTCATCAAGCTTACACATTGTGAAGATATTGGAAAACAATCTTGATTTTAGTAACAAAGTTTGCATGAAGTAAAAAAAAAAACCCACCTCTGCTGGTGACTCCTGCTTTTCTTTATCTGTGACACAAAAATGATTCATCAGATCAGCAAAAATACTTATTGGATAACACAGCAGCTTATCTGTCAAAATTAAAATGTTTGTGCTTCAGTTGGAGTCCAAGTCAATTTCCCCAGCTTGAAGGTTGACTTCACACATATCCTATACACAAGAGTGAGCTGCCTCCGGAGAAAGAGAGCGATCGATAGTGAGCAGAGAATGAATGCTATCTAACATGAATGATGAATGTCAGGTCACGTGCAGGACTGATATGTCTTTGTGAGAATATTAATACAGTCGGATCAAGGTCTGAGGCGACACAGGCTCAAATGCTGTCTAGATGTAATGTGGATGATATCAGAAGGACAAAAAGGGAGAGAGAGAAAGAGGATATAGAAACATGCACTGGAAGAAAAATGTGTTTAGGATAGTGAATAGTACGAGAAGGCAGGAAGGGTAGTGAAGAGAAACTGACTTCATTAGAAATGAATTGACAACAAACATATAACCCTGCAGCTTTCTGATCCTCACTCTAATTAAACCCACCATTGCCAATGAACAGGAGTGGAGAGATACTGCTATGTGCTTTCCAGGGAATGTATTAGCCTCATGGAAGCACCAATTACAACTGGGACTATTTTTTTTGAAATAACAATGACTGTTGAGGCAAAAGAAAACGGATTTCTATTTATTTGTTTTTTTGTATTTATTGTGGTTTTCACTACAGGTTTGATTCGCTTGCAAGAACTTATAAAGGCACCATCACGTTACAACATCCGGTTAAAGATCCGCCAGCTGCCCGCAGACACTAAGGATGCGAAGCCACTTTTAAAGGAGATGAAGAGGGGGAAGGAGTTCCACATCATCTTTGACTGTGGCCACGAGATGGCTGCCGGGATCCTGAAGCAGGTGTGTGTGTGTGTGTGTGTGTGTGCACATACATACAGTGTATGTAATTCTGCATGCTTACATATGAAATGAAATCATTTGAAACATTAACTGGGAAATGCAGCATACTCAAGTGTACTCAAACTGCAAAAGTGGGTGGGCGAGGGGTGGGAAATAGTCATTGTTACAAGAAAGAAACCTCACAGTGAGCAGAATTATGTTAGCCACAATTAACTACTCACAACCATGTATTATATGTAGTAATAAATACCTGATTTGAGGTACAAAAACTGGCAGATTTTAAAAAAGTGATGAAGGCCACTGGTTTGGATGGAGTGACAGTGATGTGGGCACTTCAGGAGTACATCAGGAGTACATCTACTGTCTTCTTATTTGTCTGTGGCTGCAGCAGATAAGTAGGCAGGTTATCTGAAGGTCTGTTACCCGAAAAAACAAAAAGCAGAATGCACACACTGCCAAAGTATGTCTACTGTAACATTATACTGATAGTTGTATTATATTTTTCATTCTACACCTGCCATGCAGTATATGTATTGTTTGTTTGGTATATTCTGTGGATGTTTAAATGGAAATGCGATAGACAACAATTTTCAGCTTTTCTGATTTCTTCTCCACTATTGTCAACTTTAAGTTTTTATTAACAAATTCTAAATGGAGAATGTGCCAAAGCGAGCGTTTGTGAGTGACACTGAAATTTCTCCAACCCACATTTGCACTGGGTCTGGCTGTGACGTGTTTCCCGCTCCTGCGCGGTCGACATTCTAGCCAGGGCTTGTGCTTGCACCATGTGAACCGTGGCACTTCTCAGAAACTTCCCAGAAGCACCTCTCTGCAGCTCTAAAGATATGCACGTCCATTTTTAATGGACAATGCTCATAGAACGCTTAAGCTCCACTCGCCCATCAGGTAAAATATGTCGTTTTATTCCTATCTGTAGCTCCTTAAGTAGGATGAGAAAGGCTGATTATTGTTTTTTTACAAAATACAAGCCCAGCTTCTTCACTTGGAGACCTTTAGTATTTTTGTTTTCCCAAAATAAAAGCCAGAACATACCAAAAGATCCTCACCATACAGCCAGAGATTATAATGTGTTTCTAAATAAAAACCCTCAAAGATGGCACATTCACAATTGTCCTTTTGTATAAAGTGCTTCTCTTCGTCATTTGTACGAAAGCAGAAAACAAGTAAACGAAAGTAATACAGTACAGTATGTTTTGGTGACATCTAGCATCTGTGTTGGATATGATCAAGTCACATTGTAGTGGAAGGAGGCCGGGGCCTTCGGTTTAGTATGTAAACCAGAGTACTTTCCCACAGGAGACTAGAGATTGTGTGTCTGTGTGCGTGCATGTGCACGTGTAAGTTCTTGTCCCAATCCATCACTGCACACCAAAGACGTTAGCTCCTAATTCAAAATGAATCAATTTAGCAGTAAACTGGTCACAGCTGGTCACAAATTACATGCTTATTTAAATTTAGGGGATCAGTGAGTAACCACAGCCTCATGCTGCCTGAAGGAACTGCAGGTCCCACAAAAAACCATTTCATTGGGATGTCTAATAACCGAGTTTTATCTCCCATGATGGTATATTTTCTGATATGTAGAATTTTCCCTCCTTAAAAAGGCTGATATTTAGTACTGCGAAAATGTTAAGATGTGTGAAAAAAATATGTGGTAAAAAAAAAAAAAAAAAAGTACTTGCACTTTAGCCAATTTAACAAATACCCTTTAGGAAAAAAGGTAACATGTACATTACACTTCAGTCCTCCTTTCTTAGTTCTACACAATGACTTTATCTTGCAGCCTGAGGATGTCATTTAGAGTAAAAGAGGACCTTTGCTGTGAGTAACTTCTTTAACAAGCATTCATATTTTTCTGCCTGCAGGATTTATCAAATATTAAAGACAACATGATTCACCTCTAGCACTCTGTCGTTCTCCCAGGCTTTTAATCAATGGCTGAGTGACAGAATGCTGGGGAAGGTCAAGGACTCCTTTCATTAATTATGTCATAGAGAACCCCTGCTAATGGGAGGTAATGAAAGACTTAACAGTCCTGCTCTCATATCCTCATTACATGACACACCAATAAGTTACCTGTGAAATCATTACCTCAAAATACCGTAGAAACTACAAAGGAGGACAAGAGGGGTGAGAATATTTTAAAGATATAGGTTAATTTGGACATTCTGCACACTAGCTAGGAAAAGATGGCTGTGTTTACATGTTAACAAAACATAATGACCAACTGAGCCTGCTAGCATGTTGTGCAGGTACCTAATGACCCACATTTATGATGGTGGTTAAAGAGAGTACTCTCTGAATGTCATGATAACATCCAAAGTAGAAAGAAATGAGCATGAATCCTTACCAGCTGATTATATATGAAATATTCAAAGTGAAGCAGCATTATTTGTTTTTTTCAGGTGTTACAGGCCCCAAACAACAGTGACCTGTTGACAGGTTAGATGTTGTGTTTTGGACAGGAAAAGGTAGAGACAAGAGACGTTAGTTGTGTCCGTTCAATCAGGCTGTTTCTGTCTGAGAAGCAGAGGCCTAAAGGTTACGTTTCAACTAGCGCTCATTTTGGTGAATACTTCTCCTGGTGGCGTAATTTGAATATTACAATGTAGACCTTGGTACTTCAAACCATGGTAAATGTACAGAAATTTGCCCTATTTACACGAAAATACAAAAAAAAAATAATAATTTTACTCAACAATTGCGACTATCTATTTTACCTCAACTTTCCAGGACCACCTCGTTCCCCCAGGTTTCTCACCTGTACCCAATCTCCAGGTTGCAGTACTACTCCCTTGATGTGCTTGTCATAGTATTTCTTACTACGGGCACCTGACTTTCTGTTATTTTCTGATGCTAATCAGTAAGCTTCGTTCATCCTCTCTGCCCATTTTTCTGCATAACCCCTTGCTGTATGGAGCTGTTCGTTTGCAGATAGCCTGAAGAACATCTATTGGCAGCCATGGGTTTCGGCCATAGAGAAGAAAAAAAAAAAAAAACTGTGAATAGCCTGTTGCTTCATGCCGTGTACAACTGTATGTGTGCACAATCTGAGGGAGAAAGTCTTCCCACCTTTCCTTTTCCTTCTCTCCTAATGTCCTGAGAAACACCGTGCGATTAAATCGTTCAGCTGGGTTGTCCTTGAGCCATATCCAAATCGCCCTGAGTTTGCCGTTTTGATTTTGGTAAAGGACTGCTCCAATCCCTTTATCGGATACGTCTGTGTGAAGCACAAATGGCAGTGCAAAGTCTGGATAGGCAAGAAGAGGTGGATTTCCAAGCATATCAATTAACTTACACAACGGCTCTTGGTGTCTCATTGTCCATGTAACTGGAGTCCTAGATGGTAACTGTGCACATCTTACTTTCTGTTCACCACTTCTCCCTAGAGGCTGCGCCTCAGGAATCACCTTTGGTTGGAGAAGCTCATAGATTGGTTGGGCCAGTCTTGAAAAATCTTGGATATATGAGTACTAGTAGCCCAAAAACCCAGTAATTCACACATCTCCCACAGTGGTTGACGTTTCATCTCTCAAGGCGTTCACTGCCTCCAATTCTTTGGGGTCAATACGCACCCCTTCAGCCGAGACCAAGTGTCCAACAAACGTCGCCTCTCGTTTGAACAAGTCGCCCTTTGTGCCCTGACTTTGACTGCATGACTCTGTAGGGCTCTAATGACTTTCCTCACTCCTTCAACATAGTCCTCAAATGTAAATGGTAAATGCTCTGCACTTATATAGCGCTTTTCTACCTATTGGCACTCAAAGCGCTTTACACTGCTTCTTATTTACCCATTCACACTCACAATCACACACACATTCATACACCAATGGGGGAGCTGCTATGCAGCTGGCCAACACTCACCGGGAGCAACTAAGTTGGGGTTCAGTGTCTTGCTCAAGGAGACTTGGACATGTGACCAGAGCAGCCAGGGATTGAACCAACAACTGTGAGATTGGTGGACAACCGCTCTGCCTTCCTGCGGCACAGTCGCCCAAATGTGCGAGCATAGCATAAGATTTCATCCAAATGTTGAATGCAGCAATCATCTCGCAGGGGGTAAGCATTTCTTCCATACTATGTTGGAATGTAGCAAGTGCATTACTCAGCCCAAAAGGGATTCGCACCCACTCGTACAGACCCCAGGGGGTTATGAATGCAGTTACGTGGCGTGAACCCTCAGCAATAAACCCCTGGGGATAAGCCTTTCCTTAACCCAAAATGGGAAACCAACTGTACCCACCTAGGGTGTCTGTAATGTCTGAATTCTTGGCAATGGATGTCGGTCTGGTACTGTGTGTTGATTGAGAAGGCGATAATCTACACAGAGTCTGAGCATTCCATTTGTCCTGCGTACACAGACAACAGGTGCTGAGTATGGAGATTTCGATTTTACAATCCACCCCTTTGCCAAAAGGTACATCATATCATTGTCGTCCTTTTAAAATGCGGCTGATTCCTCTCGCAACATTTTCTTGACAATCTTCTGCTGGTCGTCTCTTTAGTGACTGACATCTACTGGTGGATCTCATGTTGATGAAAAGCAGGGATGAGCTCTAATACAAGT
Source organism: Channa argus (assembly GCF_033026475.1). Lineage (NCBI taxonomy): Eukaryota > Metazoa > Chordata > Actinopteri > Anabantiformes > Channidae > Channa > Channa argus. Next base: position 24,809,939 of record NC_090203.1, read on the forward strand.
TGTTCAATTACATTAAAACTGATCAGAGGGGCATCCAGAGCAACACTGCTCACCAGAAAGGGCACTTGTATTGACAGATGTGGGTCACTGTTGTCTGGGAGACTCACCACTACCCCTATCTAACCATCATAAGGTAGTGGCTGGCCATTTACAGCCAACACACTCAATTCCTTTTGTCTTCTGAGTTTGGCTAGTGGCCATAGCTTATGGTCGGGGAGGTAGGTATTTTTCCGCTGGCGGTCTAGGAGGCTAACTTGTGCCCCAGTGTCTAAATAAGCCGAGTCTGCGCTGCCTTTCACTCTCCTCAATGGATACTTTGTTCACCTGCCTTATTATTGCTTCATCTTTCACAGCGTAAGCTGAGAGGAGGGGTTTGAGCTTGGTGCTCAGTTCATACTCAGTGTCCATGTTATCTTGTTTAGAAGCAAACATAACTAGCTGTTTCAGTCCTATCATTCTGTATAGGAACTGTTGGGGAATCTCATGCTCATGTTGCTTAGTGCTCATTAGCTCCTGGAAGAGCTCACTGTCTATCTGTTCACTCAGGTGTGACTGTAAGAAACTTTTGAGCTCTATGAAGTTTTGGTCATCTTTGTTGATGAAGCATGTTCTTAAACTGTCCTGGTTTGATGATGCGGAGCACCCCTTGGATGATTTCATTGTCTGTGTGCTTTGCTTTGAGTCCCTCATCAATCTGTTTACACAGCACATGGTAGCCGATGTCTGATGTACTGTCCCCAACCTGGCCCCCATGGACTTTAAACTCTGTACACAGAAGAAAGGATAAATCTCTTAAGGAGACGATGCTAGCAGGCCTACGTTTGATGTGGTCTAATGAGGTGGGACTGTGATGTCTAACTGCTGTCAAAGGTCGTGATAAGTGTCATCGGTATTATTCTTTACCCTGCTCTGTCCTGACAATCTGGTAGGTGGGGATGCCAGTGTCATGGTCCCATTTTCTCTACATGACATTACAGGTTGAGTGCATTTAACAGCACGACTAGAAATAAGATCCGTAATGGCATCTCTCAGGGAGAGCAGATGGGAAAATCCCTGATGCCACCAGATGCCAATCCCAGCGGTGCCTCCAAAATTCTGTTACAGACCCCAAACAACAGTGACCTGCAGACAGGTTAGATGCTCTATTTCTAACAGGAACAAACATAATAAACACAAAAAAACAACAACATAATTTTACTCAACATTTGTGATCGACCATTGTTGGTTGTCACACAGGACAGAATACATAACCACAGTATGTTATTAAGAGTTAACTAAAACATTACTTGTTACAATATAATGCAATTGCTCTCAGAAAAAACAAAATAAAACCTTTGCTCAGACATGGACGCTGCTTTATGGTGCTTTGCAGCCAATGCCAGGCCTACAGTAGATAATTTTAAGGTAAGTTGTACAATCACTGTTAATGTCCCCATATTAGCCAATTTGCACTGTGGCTAAAGTTAGCTTCTTTATCTGTCTGAACATCCATCCATCCATCCATTATCTTTCACCACTTATCCTATTTGGGTCACGGGGGCGGGGGCTGGAGCCTATCCCAATTGGAGGAGAGGTGGAGTACACCAGGTCACCGCAGACAGACAACCATTCACACTCACATTTATGCAATTTTAGATTCGCCAATTAACCTAACATGCATGTTTTTGGAATGTGGAAGGAAACCAGTGTAACTGGAGGAGACCCACACAAGCACAGGAAGAACATGGAAACTCCACACAGAAAGGCCACATTCAGCCGGAGCAGGAACCAGCAACCTTCTAGCTGTGATTTAGCAACACTAAGCAAGTCAGCCACCGTGCTGCCCTCTGTCTGAACAAACCTTATGAATCAAGCATTACATTACTTTATAATAATACAGGGATCCAAAAAAAAAAAAAAAAAAAAAAAAACGAGAGAAACTATTCTGATGAGTTCTGAGATGAGTCAGACGCTGCATTTGAAGCTCAGCTGTCACACAAACATGCAATCATATATGAAGTCCAGTTCGATTCCATTTAATCAGTGCCAAAGTGCCAAGTCATCTCCGGGCACTTAACATAAAGAACATGCGACCCCCAAACAATGTTGAAAGTATTATATCAGAATAAAAATGGAAATATGCTTGTTCTATATCTGAAGACTCTATGCTACATGAAAATAAACTACATTTAGGACAAATTTTTCACAGCTTTGAAAAACAGCAGAACATTTGGCTTAGACTCCCTCAGTGTGTGGAGGCCAACTCTGTGGCAGACTATCACAGCTTTTACAATATGCAGTTTCCTGGAATGAAGAGAGTATTTCCAGTTTTGTATGATTTTTTTTTTTATCTTGATATAGACAGACCTGTTTTGTCACCAAGAACACAGACTGTACAAATACTTCAGTGATAATATTAATGTGAAGAGTGAAAAGAAAATGAGCTCTGCGTCGAGGCTGAGTAAATGTTTAAGTGCTACAGCAAATCAGGGAGTGCTTTTTCTGTCCTGTTGATGGCTTTGATATCTCGAAGCTATTATAACTGAACATTATGTATTTGTTTTCACTGACATCATAAAAATGGGAATATAGATACATAAGCTCAGAGATGTTTCTGGCTGTCTATCAACACAATGTCTAGGAAATGGCACAATTTGAGTCATCACTGAGTGGGCTGCTCCTCCGATGGAATGTTGGAGGCTTTCTCACGGTTTCCCACCTGATACCAGCAGCCATTATTCCTTCTGCCTGTTTAATCATCCTCTGCACACAGTCCTAATCTCTGATTCATAGTGGTTTAGTGAGAGTCTCAGCACGGCAGGCAGGACTCTGACACAACTATATAGCTACATACAGCTGGAATAGGGTGGAACAGCCAGGACACACACACACACACACACACACACACACACACACACACACACACACACACACACACACACACACACACACACACACCATGATAATGGAAATAATACAGAGCAAGGTGATTCTCCTTAAGAATCTCATCTCAGAGGGGCATTTTCAGAGACAGATTGCCTTGGTAATGGTGTGAATGAGTACATATTCCTGTGAACTTACTGGATTTTCTCTGGTAAGATGGGAGAGACAGATGACCCAGGTTCTGAGGTTTCTTATACTAAGCTATGAAATGATTTCAACAGCAATGGCTTCTATTTAATTTATTTTTTTTTTCGTTTTTTTCCCCCCAAACTTTACCTTTCAAGTGTTTTTTGTCTGAACACAAACATGCTGCACTAAAAGATTGGGTGTTTTTATCAAAAAAAAAAAGGTTTTATTTTATGTTTTATTCAAGATTCAAGGTTCAAGATTCAAGACTCAAACAACTTTGCTGATCCCATCAGAACATGTGTTGCATTTTTAAAGCCGCCCTCCACGTGAAAAAGTACAAAGGAAAGGAAAAAACTCGACCAAGACAATAAACAAGTACTAGTGCAAACTACTGATCAATAAGTAAGAATAAACCCACCTAGAGGAGTAAACAAATGAAATTAAAAAAATAAATGAAATAAAAACAATACTTTTTGTCCATTTTGACCATTTAGTCCCCCTCCTTTTTACAGAAGGGGGATGAGTTGAACTGTTTAATGGCCACGGGGGGAAAGGACCTCCTGTGATGTTCTGTGGAGAAGTTGACTGTGATCAGTCTCTGGCTAAAAGTGCTCCTCTGTACACACACACACCATGATAATGGAAATAATACAGAGCAAGGTGATTCTCCTTAAGAATCTCATCTCAGAGGGGCATTTTCAGAGACAGATTGCCTTGGTAATGGTGTGAATGAGTACATATTTCTGTGAACTTACTGGATTTTCTCTGGTAAGATGGGAGAGACAGATGACCCAGGTTCTGAGGTTTCTTATACTAAGCTATGAAATGATTTCAACAGCAATGGCTTCTATATGTGTAGCACAATCTTTCAATTCAAACTATCAAATCATTGTCGATTCATACACACTTTGGCTACTAGTCATAATGTGTCAGATGGAGCTTTGTGAAATTCAAGGTCAGGTGGTAAATGTATTTCTACCAGCATGTTATGGGTCTGCTAAAGGGGCCAAACCCATTGGAGATGCTTAAATCTGTGATTCATAGTGGTTTACTAAATTACTTCCACAGGGTCCCTAATCACATGCCCCATGTACCTAAATTTGCTCACTTTAATGTGAAGAAGCACGAGATTATAGTAGATGTTCGAGCTCCTGTCCCTTCTATATGTCAAAGGGGAAGCATATGCAACTCATTTTCATCTTTTGATCTAATTCTTATGTGGTACAGAAAGCTCATGGCTGTAGCTGAGCCTGCTTCACTAATGGTACTGTACCAATCTGCCTCGCAGTTTCATTCTGCGTCATTGTCTAGTAGGATTCAGTTCAGAACCTCAATATTATTTTCATGCTGATCATAGCACCAAGATTTAAAAACTGACATCAATGAACAGCATTATGAATTAGACATGAATAAATCAGATGTGATCCTATTTAATTTTTTTTTTTTTTCATTTTTTCCCCCCAAACTTTACCTTTCAAGTGTTTTTTGTCTGAACACAAACATGCTGCACTAAAAGATTGGGTGTTTTTATGAAAAAAAAAAGGTTTTATTTTATGTTTTATTCAAGATTCAAGGTTCAAGATTCAAGACTCAAACAACTTTGCTGATCCCATCAGAACATGTGTTGCATTTTTAAAGCCGCCCTCCACGTGAAAAAGTACAAAGGAAAGGAAAAAACTCGACCAAGACAATAAACAAGTACTAGTGCAAACTACTGATCAATAAGTAAGAATAAACCCACCTAAAGGAGTAAACAAATGAAATTAAAAAAATAAATGAAATAAAAACAATACTTTTTGTCCATTTTGACCATTTAGTCCCCCTCCTTTTTACAGAAGGGGGATGAGTTGAACTGTTTAATGGCCACGGGGGGAAAGGACCTCCTGTGATGTTCTGTGGAGAAGTTGACTGTGATCAGTCTCTGGCTAAAAGTGCTCCTCTGTGCAGCCAGCATGCAGTGCTGTGAGTGGGAGGGATTGTTTAGGATTGAGAGGAGTTTGGACAACATTCTCCTCTCAGCCACAGCATGCAGAGGGTCCAGCTCCTCCCCCAGAACAGAACCAGTTAGTAACAGACTGGACAAACTAAGTCTCTGACTCTACAGTCTGCCACCTTCATATTTCATAGCAAACCACAGCATATAAGATGGAGCTGGCTAACAAATATGAAAATATTAACTGACCAATCCAGTTTATTGTCCAGGTAGAAAACCAGGTAGTTTTACGCCGAAACTAAACTGAAGGTGGCAGGACTGAGTCGTACCTGAAGTCAGAGGTATACAGAGTGAAGAGAAAGGGACAGAACTGTCCCTTGGGGAGCACCTGTGCTGCAGGTCAGTGTCAGACAAACAGTTCTGCACACGGATATACTGGGGTCGGTCAGTGAGGTAGTCCAAAATCCAGGTAAGCATTGGGGTGTCAACAAGCATGATCTGTGGGGCACAGTACCCATTGGGGCTGATTCCATCAGGACCTGCAGCCTTTGTGGGGCAAAGCCTGCATAGCTCTCTCCTCACCTGCTCTGCTGAGATGGTCATTGCTACAGTGACAGGAGGGGTGTTCAAATCATGCATGGGTGAGATGTTGGCACCTGTGGTGAAGCTTCTTGGGGGGTGGATATGAGGCCCAGTAAATCTATTGAAAAAGGTGTTACAACCATTAGATCTATCCACACTCCCCTCTGGCTTCTAGTCTTATATCCAGGGGGCTTTTCATGCCACTCCAGACGTCTCTGGTATCCTTCTTTTGGAGCCTTAGTTCAAGCTTCCTCCTGTAAACATCCTTCCCCTCTTTGATCTTTACCGACAGCCATCTCTGGACCTCCCTGGATCTCCCCTCACTGCTTCCCTGTCACTTGACCTGAACGCTGCAGTCTTCTCATTCAGGATTATTTTAATGTCTTTGGTGACTCACGGCTTATTGTTTCGGAAGCGACTGACTGTATGACGTCACATGCGCAGTCTGACGGAGGAATATAGGTGACAATCAACATGAACCCTCTGGGCATATAGTATGGACGGAGGCCCACTCCCAACATTTCAATTTCCGGGCAGCAGACTTTCATTCATGACCAGTGTGACACAACCTGTTGTTGATGTACATGACCAGGCCCCCTCCTTTGATCTTTTCTCTCTCCTCCACCCGCACTGTGCTAAAGCCGTCAATACTGATGCATGTGTCGGGCATTCTGTCCTGCAGCCATGTCTCCCTGAAACACATTACTCTACACTCTCGAAAGATATTATCCTTCCTTATCAGTGCAGTCCACTCGTCCACCTCATTCTCCAGAGGCTTCACATAGCTCGTAATCAGAGATGAAAGATGCGGTTTGAATCTTCTCTCCCAGTTTTCCCCCTTATTTCGTTTAAAGTCCGAACAAAACTTAAATCAACAGTGCTGGTCTGCTGCAGCTCGATCAGCTGTAAACAAATGAGCAGCTCCAGCTCCATACAGCTGTTGTGCACTGGTCACAGTTTGAAGCAGAACAAGAATAGGAATAAGGAAGAATAAAATAAAAGAAAGGAAGAACAATTGCAGAGGCTGCGGCTCAGCCCATGCCTGCACATTAATGTGCTGTAAATTCTCCATATACATACATTAGTAACATGACCTTATTATCGTAATGGTGAACATAAGTGACACTCATTATTGCGGTCTGTATAAAACCATACATTTTAGGAACAGGGTCAACTGAACACTGCTTCTTACCACAGTACTGGAATGAGAAGTAATGCAGTTTAAGTCATGAAAGGCAAGACAACAAAGTTGTTTTTGCCCGAGCAACAACGTTTGTGCTTCTGTAGAGAAATGTTGATCAGGGGCTTGTACCTTTCTCTGCTGACAGTGCCAGTAAAGTCTGTTCCAAACAGCATCATATTACCCATCATGTTTGTATTTTCTCACATTCAACATCAATAGCAGCAAAAGTGTCACATTTCACAAGGGTTTTTTTTTTTTTTTTGCTGTGGGCAATTGAAATATATGACTGCTTCTAATCCTTGTCCACCGTGTGACTGCAGCGTGACTTCCTGATATGTTTCTGGCAGTGACTCACAAGTCCCACATCCATAGAATCACACAAACCCAACATATGCTAAATGTATGATGAGACTGAGCACTGTTGCTTTATTTTGTTTTTATTTATTATTTCTAACCCTGTGGCTACAGTACTGAAGCAGAATACTCTTGGTAGTACAGACAAAAAAAAAAAAAAAAACCAAAAAAACAGCAAAATCTGACAAAATATTGTATGTGCTTCATTATTAATTTATACATCTCTCTCTCTCTCTCCCCAATTTTAATTCCCTCCCCCCTCCTCTTCCCCCTCCTTCTGTCACTTTTTTCCAGGCTCTTGCCATGGGGATGATGACAGAGTATTATCACTATATCTTCACCACACTGGTAAGTAGAGAAAGAGGCTATGCTGCACAATCGCTTTGTCATCAGGTTTACTCAGAGTTCCATAGGGCAGGATTTAGAGACAGTGAATAAATATGAACTGTAAAAACGTATCCACTGTAATGCAGGCAATTGCAGGTGAGAGGGAAATCGTGAGGGCAAAGTCAGCGGGGAGGTGAAGGTCAGAGAAAACGACAGGCAAAATTCTAAGACCAAAACATGCAGAATGAAAAACTGGAATGCAGTGGCTGGACTGGCGTCAAGACAATTTGGCAGAGGATAAATAGAAGTCAGGCAGTGTATATACGAAGGGGCTAACAAGGGAATGGTGAACAGATGTGCGAGGGCAATCGTGACAGAAAAAGGCAGGAAGAGCTGGGGTCACTGCACTGCATGATGGAGGGCCAGGATTTAGTGAAATAGGAAGATATCAACTAAGTGACTATGAATGATCTGTGACATTCAACAACTGTAAAGCAGGTTATCAGTCGTGGAATCAAACTACTTGGACCTAGTTAGTCCCAGTTCGGCTCAGTCGGCACAGACAGACAGCCATAGTGACACAGTCATTAAGTATGTGCTGTGTAAATAAACCAGGTTTTAGGCTTTAGACCAAATCTCTTCCAGTTGTTCTAACAAAAAGTTTTTCTGTAAAAGAACAAAATTATGTTTTTGGATTTTATGTGATGACCAAAACAAAGTAGTACATAATAATTAAATGTTTTACAAATACATATCTTTGGCATGCATTTATATTTAGCCCCCCTGAGAACCACCTTTCACTACAATTAAAGCTGCAAGTCTTTTGGGGTATGTCTCTACCAGCTCTGCACATCTAGAGTGTGAAACATTTGCCAATTCGTCTTTGGAAAATAGCTTTGGAGTGGCTCCAACGTGCTAGGTGGTGCTAAACTCCATTCTATGAGAGAGGACACTCAAATGAGTGTCTTAGCAATGACTTGTGGGATATGGAGTCTAAACATGAATCAAGACTTACTAGAGTGATTGGGAGATGAGCGGACTCTGGAGGAGAGACAGGGGTATTATGGGGAAGAGTGGAGTATGGTCCTGGCAGTGTAGGTAGATCCTTATTTGCTGCGAGGATGAGTAACTTGAAGACGGGTTAGGGGAACTGTGAGGGGAGTGTCCACTGGGGAAGATGTAGTGACTAAATATCCAAAACTCCAAACAACACAAGGTGCACTAGGCCAAGAATAGTCCCTTAGCTCCAGGCTCCATAATTTCCTTTCATGACTTTAACTTGGTTCATAACATTGAGATACATCAGAATTCCTTTTGTGAAGATGTACTTGTATTACTGGAGAAGTCCTTGACACAGGTAACTATAAAATACTTAAACACGTGGTGGACACTCGTCTGAGCTCCGTATAAAGTAGTAGGCAGATAATCACATGGTTTGCTACAAAGGTGTGCATGGCATGATTAATGCATAGATGTAGCGTGGTAAAACTTCTCCTTATACTTACATGATTACAAGGACCCTCTTGATTCTTCATGGGCAGATAGCAGTACTCATAATCCTTAGCGTTATTCATGTGGTCGGCAACAGAGAGTCAATTAGGAAGCAGTTACTCACAAAACCAGAGTGGCAGGCAGAGTCAGGTTAATAAATGTAGCGTGGTCCTAACCGTAAGTCGCCATGATGAACTTGACAAAGGTTGGAAAGTCAGGGTGAGAAATCAGACAATCTGGCAGCCTGTTAAGGGAACTGAGGAGGTATATAAACAGAGTAGTGAGAGCAGATGAAACTGATTAGTGAAGCGCAGTGAATGTAAAGGGATCAGGAACAGGAAGTGACTGCAAAATAAAAGTCTTGAAGTAAAGTGGAGGAAGTGAAGTTAGAGATCCTGACAGCTTTGATCTAAACCATTCAATTGTAGCTCTGACTGTATGTTTAGGGTCGTTGTCCTGTTGGATGCAGCCAAAAACAGGGCAATCTTAAAAGAAAACCTGTCAGTCTGCAAAAGACTTGAGACTGGGGAGGAGGTTCACCTTCCATCTTCCCATCAACCATGACCATCTTCCCTGTCCCTGCTTTGTTCTTGTCACTCTTTCATAAAGGCCAGATTTGTGGAGTGATTTGTGGATAGATTCTCCCACCTGAGCTGTGGTTCTCTGCAGCTCCTCCAGAGTTATCATGGGCCTTTTGGCTGCTTCTCTGATTAATGCTTTCCTTGTCCAGCCTGTCAGTTTAGGTGGACGGCCATGTCTTAGTAGGTTTGCTGTCGAGCCACACTCTTTCCATTGTATTGTACCGTGCTCCGTGAGATGTTCAGAGCTTGGGATATTTTTTTATAACCTAATCCTGCTTTAAACTTCTCCACATCTTTATCCCAGACCTGTCTGGTGTGTTGCTTCCATGATGCTGTTTGGTCACTAATGTTCTCTAACAAAGAGAGCTTCACAAAACAGCTGTATTTATACTGTGAGTAAATTAGACACAGGTGGACTCTATTTACTAATTAAGAGACTTCTGAAGACCATTGGTTCCACTGGATTTTAGTCAGTGGTATCAGAGTAAAAGGGGTTGAATAAAAATGCACCCATCACTTTTTAGATATTTATTTGTAAGGAATTTTGAAAACCATTTATATTTTTCTGTTGGTCTGTCACATAAAATCCATTTACCTTTGTGATTGTAACATGACAAAATGTGAAAAAGTTCAAGGGTTTTATCACTTTTGCAAGGGACTGTATTTGTTTTGGCACAATAACACGCAAGAACTTCCTATCTCCAGTACATCGAGTCAAGTGTGTTGCACCCAGCTTATTCAGTCGTCAGGTGTGTGCTACTCCCAGACTGTCAGAGAATAGAATTCTGTGATAGATGGTACAAACAATCTTTATGTGTGAAATGTCCAGTCTTTGACAGTCTTTGCCAGTCCTCAAGTGTGTCCCCAGCTTCAATGTTTTCTCTCCAGCCAGTTCCCGTCATGCTTTGGTTTTTCCCCATTTTCTTAATGATCTCATTTTGCTCTTGTTGAGATCTTCTTCCTCCTCTTGTTATTGTTCCATATTGAGATTTCTTCATGGATGTTTGATAAGAACTGTTCAATTTTGAGCCAGTGTTTTCAAAGTACTCCACACTCTTTCACAAATTCACTCCATCCCACACCCATGGCAGTTAGCTACCATCCATGCATCCACCCACCCACCCATCTATCCATTCATTATACCTGCTTATCCTTAAGGTTCTCAAGGGGGCTGCAGACAGTCCTAGCTGACACGAGGAGTGGGGCACACAACAGGTTGACAGTAAACAGGGAGATAGAGACAAGTAACCATTGAGATTATCTGAGTTATGTGAGTAAAGTCTATGTGCCGAAATGGACTGAGCAGCCAAGGCCAGAGAAAAAGTGGTCAGATTATTTTTATTCTTCTTCTTATTACTATTATAGTATTTAAGAGTCTCAAATACTATATTTAATTTAACATGTGGCTAATTCATATACCATTATTTTAAGATCCCTGACTGTGAACTTGGTGTGAGATTTGACTAAAATCAAACTCTTTTCGAAACTCCATCATGTAGTGGCTGTGTTGCTAGTGAACAAAAGACTGTTCTGCCTCCCACTGTTGCTTTACTTTTTTGATATCAAATTCCTATGAAAATTGAATTCTTCATGTTCATAACTGTTTATGCTTGTCATCACAGTGGCAAAAAGGCATCAGTTTTTGTTTGAAATCAAATATCTAAATGTATGTACTTGCTTTCTGCAGCCGTTCAGCAAGGCACAATTTATAGGCGATATCGTAATTCAAACTCCCACGGGTGTTTTTAATGAAGATAAAAGGTAAAACACTAACATGGCTGAGGCAGGAGAGGCAGGAACAGAGAGAGGGTTGGCTTGTCATTTCCCACAGTTGCGCTTGGCAGACATAGAGTCCGGTGCTGACAGCCTAATTCTCCCAGCAGAGTGAACAACCCAGCCATACTGAGGCCACATATGGTCGCCATTTAACTGCCAGGTTTCTCTTTACTCTTCACTTACCTTGTGTTAACTGTTTTATCTAATACTATGTGTGGAAGGTTTGATCAGTACATTACATTAGCCTTTCAAGAAGTCGTTATGATCTAGTCATGCTGGCCTGGTGGCTCAATGCATCGGGTTGGGCTGCAGAAGGCCACGGGATCGAATCGCACCCACCCCACCAGGCGTGGCCTTGCCTAGCCATCAAGGCACACCTTGGTGCCAGTCCCAAGCCCAGATAAAAAGATGGGGAGGGTTGTGGCAAAAAGAGTATTGGGTGTAAAAACCCACTGATCCAGTTGTGGTGAAAATATAGTAAAACTAGTGGAGAGTTTAATTGTAAAGAAATTTTAATACAAACGTCTTTGTAAAGGTGAAGATAGAGGACACTGTCATTTATATTGAACTGTTGTAAACATCATATAACATGACAGTCTGTATTAAAATGCTATGAATACCTGAACCTACTTTTGTGTCAAAGCGAAAACAGATCTTTAGAAATTATTGTAAATTAACTAGTACTAAATAAAACCCTCTTGTCTTTAAAGCATTTCTGTGGAGCTTTGGCTGTATGTTTTAGGTTATTGTGTTCTAGAAAAACAAATCTAATCACTGTTGGCTGTGAAAATTGAGCTGAAATCCAGGGAGTCATTTATAAGAATACAGAATAAACTGGACCTTCTAAAAATCTTTCTCTCACACTTTGCAAGGACACAGTTGAGTCTAGGATGCTTAGCCATTAGCACAAAGACTGGAATCAGCAGGGACCTGCTAGCCTTGTCCCATCAATACTTATTAAAAGCTCTAAAGCTGCCTTATCATTGAGTTGTCATTGTGTTTCTTGTTAGCTAAAACTTTAGTCACTAAATAGGATTGAAAGACTGACTGTGGGGTTTGTGGACTGTGGATTTCTTTTCTCTTTCTTATTACCTTTCAACTGTGCAGCTGTTCATGAGTTGATAAGCCCATCAAAGTCTGTTTCTCCTATTTTGGATGTATTTTGTTTTTCTGCAGGATCTGTTTGCGCTGGATGTGGAGCCTTACCGATACAGTGGTGTGAACATGACGGGATTCAGGATCCTCAATACCGAGAACAGCCAAGTGGCGTCCATCATTGAAAAATGGTCTATGGAGCGACTGCAGGCTCCACCCAAACCTGACTCGGGTCTACTGGACGGCTTCATGACCGTGAGTTTTTTGGAAAAAGCAATGAGTGAATCCACTTGTCTGTCCTTTAGTAAACTGTAACTACCATCCTATGATACAGTTGGGTGCAAAAATGTGCATCCTTTTATTTTGAAATGGCATGTTAAGGTGACCCTAACTCTAACATAATCATAATATTAGAGTATAATAATAAATATTTTTAAAATAAGGAGATGTAAACCTTTGCATCCAACTGTATCAAATACATTGATGAGAACAATGCAGCAATACAGCAGTGCTATCGTCCAGTGCTTGGAGTTTGCCTTCTCACCTCATTTTCACACCTGTATGTTCTGTTTATTTGCTATGTTATACATGTCGAGACTCCAACAGGATGACTGGTATAAAAAAGTAATGAATACAAGAGGAACCAAGGCAAAGCCACCTTGCTGTATTAATGTCATCTGGATGTGGCTGCATCACCCTTCAGCTTTTCTAGCTGTTGGACATGAACCAACAGCTAGAAAGTACTTGTTTTACTAATGGATGTCCATGAGTCAAGCCCTGAGATAGACTGGCAACCTGGCCAGGTTGTATTTCACCTCTTGCCCCATGTCAGCTGAGATAAAAAGATGTCCATGAGACATGCAGGTGTCCTTGCTCACACACTGGTCCTTTCCCTTTTTAATGGTTGGGTAGAATGAAAGTCTGACACATAAAATGAAATGAATCTATGTTAACAAATAGCTATTTTTACAATAGCTATTGCTGTAAAACTAATTATTACTAACTGTAAATCTTACTGTGCACTCTATGTTTGACTTTGTCTTTGTACATGATTAGAAAAAAAAAAAATTTTCACTCACTTCTTTGACAGAAGTTCTGCAAGTTCCCTTTGCTAAATTAACCACAGATGAGGTACACGTGTGCTTTATAGATGTTTACACACATAATGTCAGTAAAATCACTCCAAAGAATCCTGGAAGTGTGGCTATTAAAGAACTGAGAGTTGCTATGCTTCTAAAACACCTGGACACTGTGCACTGCTACATCACGTAGTGATAATGGTTTGAAACTGCCTGCAGCTTCATTCACCGGACATGACGAGTAAACATGCATAGGAAAAGAAAATCGCCTTGAAGCAGAAACACGAAGCCAAAAATTATGTTCCTGTGCAACTAAACTGCAACTGCAAATGTATGTTTTTTAGGAAACATAATTACTTGCTGGATAGTGTTCTGATATAGCATTTTTTGAATGAATGAAGTGCTACATATATTAATGAAAAAGTCATAAGGTGGTGTCTGGGGTGGAATGTGGTTTCACACGGAGTTTCACGCCAGTTCTGTGTGTGGTTATGTTTAGGCAACAAACGTCCTTTGGTTAAGGTTAGAGAAAGGTTAATTAAAGTCTGGGTAAATAGAGAAAACCAAGTGCTGTTGGCTTATAAAAATATATTGTACTGCAAGATTTTGGCGGAAAAGGAAATGTCATCATACTGTATGTGTATTTTTTTCATTTATCATTATTATCATATAAAACAATGTGTGTTCCCTGCAAATATTTATTTGCAATTGCACATTGGTGGTATAGAAACATAACTGTTGGGAGAAAGGCTTGGAGATGACTAGATGAGTACATATTGTTGTGCATTCTGCATAAGGAAAGACTGTCAAATGTATAAAACAGTTCAGAAACTTCATAAATGCTGCCAGTTTGGTTTACCCTTCAGAGAACTTAAATAGATCCAAACATGTAACTTCCACCACTGATTACTGGGATAACGTTTCAAAAAAAAGACACTGAAGCACTGTTCTTAACATAATAGACTTGTTAGGAACGGATGTGCAGTGGCTTGCCTTAATGTTGCTTTCCAGTCGTGCTGAGGAAGTCAAATGGAAAACCTTAGTGCCCTGAGCTGTGAGCCCTGGTCATGATAAGAAGAATCCCTGTCACTGTGATCTGAAACCTCTCTGATCAGAGCACACTGCCTGAAATAACTGTTCCAGCACGCAGCTTTCATACCACTGTCTTATCTGGGAACCCTGCCAAAAAACGTCAAGTCACTAGAGACACGGATAGGGAAGGAAAAAAGAGTGATGGAGGAGGAGAGAGAAATTACATGGGGATGGTGAATGAGAGAAGAAGAAAAGGAAGGACAGCGAGTGGGTGAAGGGGAAGGCAGGACTGAAATCAGAGTCCTTGTATTTTATTCCCAGAGCTGTTGAGGTGTTAAACGTTAGGCCAATGTTGCTGCTTGGTCTGATTCCAGCTGGAAAGCACTGGCGGCGGCAGTGGCAACGTGTTGGCTTCTGATTGAAAACAGTGGCTTATCTCTGGGGAATAACAGACAAAATCCCCCCCCCCCAACCCCCGTTTCTTTGCTTTTCTTTTTTTTTTTTTCTAAAACAGTGAGTTCTTG
This sequence comes from Channa argus, assembly GCF_033026475.1. Taxonomy (NCBI): domain Eukaryota; kingdom Metazoa; phylum Chordata; class Actinopteri; order Anabantiformes; family Channidae; genus Channa; species Channa argus. The sequence continues at coordinate 24,824,947 of NC_090203.1, forward strand.
CTGAGTCATGTTTCTGGATTGATATCGGAGAGTGGGTGTTAGTCAGTTTAAGCTCCTTTTGTTGGATTTGTGGCTCAATCAATAATGTTTCCCACTTGAGACCTGAAATGGACTGTGTGCGTAATAACTGGACCTTTTCAAAACACAAAACGCTGAGAAAGTGTCTTTATAGCCACTGGCTTCCAGCACATGCTGGAACATGGAGTCAATTTTATGACTTAGGTCCACACAAAGACATGAAGCAAAGTATAACAGGTCCCATCATACTTACGTTTATAGTTGCTGTAGAGAGTCATCAGGCGAGCTGAGCTGTTATTTTTGGATCAGCAGCGACCCTGCTCATCAGCGAGTTAATAGCGTATACATTTGAAGGTGGGGATTGATTAATTAGACCAATGGCAATAAGTCAGCAGCTAATGCATATTGACACGATGAAAGGTTCTGTAAAGGTTCCTTTGATTAAAAGCTTCCTTTGTGCTCAGTATTTACGGTTTTGTGTGCTTAAGTGGTGAACTGCTGATGTGCTGTAACTTATGTCAGTACCTTGAAAGACCATGACAGCTTGTACTGAGTGAGCAGTCCTGAGAATTCTCTACCACTAGTTCCCCTCGCATCCGGTTGGCTGCTATAGAGCGGAAAATTATTGTGAGGAAAACTTTTTAACATGCAAATTCTCTCTCATTTAAAACAACATCTTCATTACTTTCCGGGTAATATCTAAAATCTAAATTTGGAGTTTGTTGAATTATAGTAAATAGACTTTGAAATAACAAACAGCTAAAACCCTAAAACAGCATACATCTAAAAATCACTTATGTATTTAGTGAGAATGAAAAACTCTAGGTTATACAAATAGAAACAGACCCTTCTCATTCCTGAGGTGACAAAAAGTGCAGCTTATTCCAGTCCCTTCTGCTTTACATGCTGACACTTAGGGTACCCATTTACACGTGAGCTATCAGTGTAGGACAGTGGAAACCCTGACACTTCAATATTTGATGCTTAAAGCAATAAAATGAAAATGTCTAACAGGGATGTGGACGGGGTGGTGGATGGTACAACAAGACACAGGACTTTTCCAAAGAAGACTGGGGTTTGACTGTGGTGCGAAACACTGTGCGCTTTAACTATGATTGTAACACAATGTCGTGCACGTGGTTACAGGAGGAAGGAAGTGCATGTGTGCCACTGTCAGCGTTTGTAGTTTGTACTAAAACCCTTTTTGCATTTTCTTACAAAAGTGCATTTGTGTTTTCAGTTTTTTGGAGACATGGTTGCAGTGAATGAAACAGTTCTAAAATTACTACTGTATACAATACAAGTCTCAGGAAATTCCTATATTTGTAACTACTGCCTATATATATTAATTCTGTGACCTTTGTCTTCTGTGGCAAATTCCTTGAATTGATTGCTGATTTTGTTTCAGTCACATATTTGTTAGATAATTTAGAAAGTATTTATATACATAATGTGTGTGATAGAAATGTTAGAGGAGACTTTAGTCATTAGATTTAATCATAACATCATTTTTATGAGGGGATGTCAGGTCATGGGTACCACAGGAATCCACCGACAGAGTCTAGACACTAGTGGGTGTGAAGAGGTGAAGGCTGAAGACGTGAATGGAGCAGGAGTCTGATGAGTACAGTGAAGGACCCGAGGAACACTGGAGCTGATGAAAACTGGCGGTGATTTGGTTGGAGGACAGTGGCATCAATGTGACAATGAAAATTTCAACAGCAGCCATCAGCACGAAAGAAGCGAACAGATTTAAAGTATGAGATGTTACGAGGTAGCCGAGTACCATCAGTGTCTTCCTGAATGAAATGGCTAGAGCTTCATAACGCATGTGCGCGGCAATTTGTAGTCCAATCACTTTTCTTGTTGTAGAGAGTGGCAAGATGCTGAAAGTAAACATTGTTCACTGCTAAGATTTAAAACATGAAAAAAAAAAGAATTGAAACATAATATTCATAACCCTTACAGAGAGTATGTGCTGCATGACAAATTGCATGTAGTACAGCTACTGCATCAATTTAAGTATAGCTCAGTGCTAATTCATTCCTAACCTTTGAAATTATCGCTTGACAAAATCATTTCTAAGTCTTGGTCCATTTATTACTTTTTTTTCCCTCTATAGATTCTATAAATCACAGGCAGCACACATTTTTACCATGTTGAACCATGTCCGCCACAATATTAATACCATAATGTGGTGTTAATGTTGTATTTATTTCATTTTTTTCATACCCAGCCGTTAACTTTTCTCACTGTCTCTCCAAAATTAAATCAAGAAGACTATTAAATAAACCCAATAAAATGTGGTTTTCTTTTTTTCTTTTTTTCCCCCTCCTCACCACACGTCAGTGTGTGACAAATCAGGTAAAGTAATTCTGCACCTCATTCCTTTTTGTTGCCTTCAATTAATCTGGTGGCGCAGAATCTCTGCCCTGAGTCGTGGCTTAACATGCACGATGAGAGTGACCTTACAAGCTCCACGCTCTCATTACCATAATGTCTCTCCTTGTTAATTGCCTTAGCTGCTGTCTGATTCATTGTGTGCCCAGCAAAATTGAAACAGGTTCAAAAAACACTCGGGCAGGACTGTAATTTTTGCATTTATCTCTTTGTCACAAGTTGGAAGGCGGAGACAGGTCATCCCGTTTGTTCGTCCAAGCAAACAAGTTGACCCTTTAGACATCAAGGTCACCTCTTTGTTTGTCACAGCTCCCAAACGCTGTTGGTATTCAGAGCCACGGCATCAGATCATTTCTATTTCCTTATTACAATAAATATGCTATAACTGTGGGTACATTTGAAAAGGGGCGCTGATGGAAGGCTATTTCTTTTTTTGACAGATATCATTTTCCAGTTTGATCCAAACAGCGTTATAAAAAGTGTCACACAGACATCAGACATATCCCAGCATCCCTATTATCTAAGCATCACTCAAACCAGCATAGCATGGGTATCAGAAAAGGTTAGGATGAATCACATGAGAAATACAGTATGTTATTAAATAGCAGCACACTGAATATGCAGCCCGTTCTCATTCCCGAAAAGCGCCGCTTTGTCCAGACCTTCTGCATTACATGCTGATGGTGACGGTATCCATTTGCGTAGCTGGTTGACACTCGGAGCTTAGAAAACCTGGTGCTTCAATATTTGACGCCAAAATCGATGACGTAAAACAGAAAGAGAAAAAGTCTCGTAGGGAGGAGTCTGCTCTATTGTACAAGATACAGGAGTTTTCTATGGGACACCGGGGTTCGACTCTAGCGCGAGATGATGGTTGTTTCACAATGTGGCCCATGTGGTTATGATGTTAAGGAAGCACGTGTGTACCATTGTCACTGTTCTACTTGTACGTAGTCATTCCTCTCGCGTCAATTGGCGACGGCGATGCCGATGCCAAAGTGCCCCTGCAGCTTCAAATACCGGACGCAGTTGTTCCCGGGGCGTTAAATATTATCCTTTGACATCAATATGATATGCCAATGGACGTACAAAGCTGACTCTGTGGGATGAAAACGTGTTGGAGTATGTGTTAGCACTTAGTAAGTGAAACTTTAGTTCACAATTTTTTAGCCATTGTTCTTACTTACAATGATTTTCCCATGAGCTGCCCCTAAATCATAACTTCCATTTTTTTATCCCTAAACCAAACACCTCTGAAATGCATATCACATGATAATGACCTACTGGGCCTACTAGCATGTACAGCAGGTGCAAACTAATCCATGTTGATGGAATGACAACAACAGATACAGGCAGATATGCATTAAATGGCGTGTTAACATATGAAGGCAGTGCGGTGGAAGAGTGGTTTGCACTGCCGCCTCATTGCGAAAAGGTCCCCAGTTTGAATCCCCAGCCAGCTGTTGTCATTCTGTGTGGAGTTCAGTCCAAAGACAAACATGTTAGGTTAATTGCGTGTAGACATGAATGCGAGCGTGAATGGTTGTATACGTGTACATGCCTTTGTGCTTAATACACCTGCATGTGTGTGAAATATGTTTTCCACACTCGTCTTTATTTTGTGTGTTGTCAGTTCTCTCTGTCACATAAAGTTGCCCAATCAAATGAAAAATCAATATATGAATAGAAAGTATCACATTATAACAGCATTCTGTACTTTGCTAGTGCTTTATTTTCTACCAATTAAAAACTTACATATGTAACATATAAACATATTTTTGTATCTTTTAAACATAATAATATGGATGACTTGTATTGAATTAAGTTACATAATATCCCGTCACTGTGTTTTAGTGTCTCTTCTGTTCTCGTAATTTTCATGAGGAGATACTGTGTTAAAGAGCAATTTATTTCTCTACCAATATTGGCTGTGTGTGTGTATGTGTGTGTGTGTGTGCTGGGGGGTGTTGGCAGAACAAGAGACAATTGAACTGGAATAAGACGAGACTGGTGAAGGAGTTGAGAGAAGGTTTTTTTTGTCTCTATCTCGCTGTTCCTATTCCAACCTGTCAATCATGCTGTCTCACTGGAGACCTCCCTGAGTGGGAGAACAGGTTAGCAAAAGTGTCCCAGATTGATTTAAAGGGCGACTGAGGCAGAGAGGGTGCAGGTTGGCTGGCGGTGGGTGGTGGAGCCGGGTGCTGACCCCTGGGTGAAGTTCAGGCTTGGAGCAACGGGGACTGGCGGGCCTGTCAAAGCACACAGCAGCCAGCACAGTGCAGGAACCTGCCTGTGCTTGGCTGTTTGATACCCAGATCATGATCCACTCTCTGGCCTCACTGGCTCACAGCTTTGGTGTTGCATTATGGGATATGGCCTGATGAGGCTGGTGTTGTGGTTTGGAAAGGCTTCCAAAGTCTTTGTGAGTTCTAGCTGTTTGAAGGAGTTCTCATTAGGGAGAGGCTAATATTTGGTTATTCTACATTTTGGCTGCTGCCCCACACTCAGCGCTGGGATGATTCCGTTGGACCATGGCCTTCTCCACCTTTTAGATGAGGCTTCTCTCAGCTTAGTTTATTCCATCTGCTTCACTGTGTGCATCAAGCCATCTTTTTCCCTCCTTCTTTGGCTCACACACTTGGATCTGGCTCTGCTATTGTCCACATGGCGAGGAAGGAATTTGGCTGTGACATGTTGCTGGGACATTATTCCAGCAGCTGGCATTTCATTTGCAGAGGCTGTTGGTGCTTGGCAGCCCTGGTGAGGATGAGAAGCAGTGACTCTTGTATCACAGAGTTCACCCAGAGAGCCTCTCAGAGTCTGCTGGGGTTACCTATGAGCTGACAACTCTCTGAAACACACCTACTTGAGGTACTTCTCCATCATTTGATTTTTCCCTCTCTCTGACTAGACTTTGTTAGCACTCTCTCTGAATCATTACATCCAATCAATGTTTCAATCATAACTGCAGCCACTGTCAATCCTAATCCAGTTTGTCAGTCAAGTCACTTTTGTGTAGGTTTATACCTCTGTGCTTCTGGCACCAGGAATGAATGTGTTAATGTAACTAATGTGATGCGTGTTTGTAAGTTATGCACATTATGGTCTCTTGGCAGCAGATCAGGCTATGGTTGAGGTCTTGTGCAAATAGTTACTATGTTTTTAGATCTTTTAACAGGAGAAAAAAAAGTCACATTTCTGCTATATGAATATATGCAAAGTTGTTTTTTCTCGTTTCATTTTCTTCTTTCAGGTCTAGTTTACCTTTTCACAAGCAAGAAAGCCTATAAAACTTTAACATAGAGGCTTATATTTTAAAGCTTTTAACAAATGTTAACGATGTTAGACAGATGTAACATTTACACCTGCATGTAACATCAAACTTCATTTTACATTCCAGTCAAGGTCCTAATGTTTCAAAAATGCACATAGAACATCCTGCTAAACATGTGCATATAGTGGTAAAGTACAAAGGAGTGATTTAGACTCCAAATGGTATCTTTGGGGTTGTGTGCTTTTTGTAAAGTAATGAAAATAGTGAAAATATTATATATATATATATATATATATATATATATATATATATATATATATATATATATATATATATATATATATATATATATATATATATATATATATATATATATATATACACACACACACACACACACACACACACACACAGTATAATAAGTAGCATCTGCAAACACATTTATTCAAATAATGTAATATTACTTTTCAGTCCTGCAGTTTGTGGTTCAGCTCTACCAGTTCCAGGAGTGGGCTGCAAATTAGAGAGCAGGGCTCCATTTTAGCTTTTTGTCATTGGCAGGCCTGCTGGACTGCTGTCTTTGTAGCTATGTCGCCAACCTCAGAAGAAATATGAGGTAACATTTTAATTGTAAGCATTGGAGCACTGTATGGATCATTATTGCATTGCCAATGAATTAATTTGACTTTGAAACCAAGCATGGAGAGGGAAATTGCTACTTGCATAAGCAGCCTAGTCACTCTCTTTTGTGTCAGTTACTAAAAGAGTGGAAGTCTGGGGTGACATGGTGTGACCTCCACATCACAATAAAAGAGATCTTTGGTGTCTTTGGTCTTATAACTTAGGTACTGAATTGAATTTCAGTTGACATTTGGGAGACTGAAATAGAAATACATCTGATCAATCACAGAGCTATGTATAGAAAGTACAATATAGCACAGGGTCAATATGACACAGTTAGAGTCTTGAACTCAGAAAGTTTCAGCATGAGGAACAGCTTTGGCTTTGTACTCTCAGCAACCATACAGATGCTTCGGGGGTCCTAATGACCTTCCTAGTTCACGCAAATCTCTGCAGGTGCATTCATTTTGCATTTGATCAAAACAAGTAAGCATAATTTGTTTTGAACATGTTAAAGTGGTACAATAAACAAGAATACTTTGATTTGGTTGTGCATTTGTTTTAAAAAATGTTAAAGACAAAGAACCTGTCCCTTGTTTCTAAGTCCTACGCTGTGTAGTTTCACCCATTCACCTCAGCCTCCTCCCTACTACACATGGACTGACTGTGTCACTGTTTGTCACATTCATTGTCTAGATTGTGCTGCTGTCACATTTACTACAACCGCTAGAGGCCACCTTTTTTTCCCCCGGAGACGAGAGTACTGGACCCCACTGATGCACAATTAAAGCAATAACGCCACCTGATTATGCCCATCATGCCCACAGTGATTGTGTATTAGCAGTGGGACAATAAAAGGCCATTCAGCTGGCAGACAGATACCTTGAATTCAGAAAGCAGAGAGCACGAGGTGGAATACAAGATTTAGGGAGATCTGACAGATATGTAAGAGCATTAAAAATCCAATAATTTATCACTAAGGCTTTAGTAGACAATGTTTACATTTTTAAAATTGCTTCATTTCTGGCTGAGGCTGGAGCTTTCAGTAATTTGACAGTCTGTAAAGCTGCTCGTAGATGATGTATTACTTTGACTGAGAAATGTATTCTTAGAAGACACTTGAGTGGCCTGAAGATGCACTAGTTATTACATTAGGAATTTTGATTTTGTGCATTTTTTCTCTATAAATCCATCAGAATCTTTAGTCATTCAGTAACCAGGCTACAACCAGATAACTCCCACCACTATAACAGATTTCTTAACTGTAATACAAACAGGAAAGCTTGTTTTCAAAATCAGAATAGAGGATTAGGGAACTCGATTTCCTCGGGTAGATTTCTCCCTGTGAACGCGGATTTCTCTGCTGTGTTTACACGTAACCAGGTTTCTCTAAAAGCACATATGCATAACACAAAGCTGAAGACAAGGCAGAAAATGAATACAAGACATAAACGATGATGTTAATTCCACTTAATAAAGTACATTACCAGAAAGCATCACAGGACATGTCAATGCACTGATCACCACTTCATGTTCTAATGTTATTGATTGTAGTGGCTATGTGGATAAGTGCTGTAATGCTGTCTTCCACAGTCTACAGCAGAGCAAACCACAACTGGAGCTTTTAGATACATTAATGACCCTGATGCCTGGAGCGTCCCGATCAGGTGCTAGGTTCCCAGACAGGCTTTCTCGGCTTACTGCAAAAATCTTGCCATAATCTGGGTTTTGGAAAAAGATCAGGACAAACTGCCATATAACCCCACTCATACACCATCCTCTCTCTTCCGCCCTGATGCACGCTAACATCTCTGGTCCCCAGAGTGGACAGATGGAGGCCTTATGCTAGGGACATTTCCCCACTCTGAATAGCACTAATAACATAAAGCACAAAAACTGCCTTTTAAACAGATATTCATTCTGTGGGGACTAATGAATAAGGAAAAATCTAACCTCTCTTTTTTTTGTATGCCGTACAATATTTTCTGCCACCATAACTGTTTTGTTTTGTCAACCCTCAAAAGTTTACAGTGACATAAGACAAAGAAGCTAGAGCTGGTACCATAATTGGCTTTTTTGCAAATCAACTGACTGTGCAAGGCAACAGTTTTTTTTTTTACAAGTCAATAATGTCTGAGAATATGAGGCAATCCATTAACTGCTTGGTCCTGATCACTCTGCTTATGCAGTGGACACTAATGTTTGCTGTGTATTCATATTGTAGAAAAATTAATCTGGACAAGAGTATCAGTGAACTGACAGACCGTTAGGAAATATGAATATGATTTTAAAATTAGTGGTAGAAATATTGATCAAAAAAAGAACAAAGACAACACAACCGTCTTTAATTTTAGAGCCGGGACTGACTTCAGCAACTAGATTGAGCACTGTGGCCACTGCCTTTAGTGGTGGTATTAGTTGTCGCTCATGATTGTATAGCATTTGACTAGTTCGGATTATGTTTTTGTGCTAACTACATCCACACTAGTTGGACTAAACTGCAGTCTGCTTGTCCACTGAAGAGACTTAAACGCTAATGAATGGCTGTTGTACCACACTGCACCATGTTTTTTTCTGGCTTTCAGTCAGTGTTAGCAGCATATCAAATGACTGCTTCTTTACACAACAGTGTATTGTTAGATTGTGATTTAGATTCTTAAACACAAAGCAAATTAGAGCCTATAGCTAATCTTAACTGTTTGTATAGTGCACACGCTGCAGAGATCCTGATTCTCGCCAGGCTGAGAAAGTTTGCACACGTACAAACAAGTGCTCCGAGGGTCCTTAAAGCAGATTCCTTTCTCTGCTCATTTTCTGCTTGCTGGGAAAAACTCATCAGATTCACTTGAGTGTTAAGACTATTAGTCCTCCTGACAGTGTGTCTTAGTCACGGGACAGTGGATTCTGCCACTAAAGCAATATGGCAAAGCTCTGCTCATAGTCAGTCTACAATCCATTCAAGGTCTTAGTATGCCTCACGGAGGCAGGAGTCTTTTTAATTAGCAAAGCATGCTTAAAGACTTAAAACTAATTTGTGTTGGTTTGAGCAAGATCGGAAACAGCACTCTGGTTGTTGCTCTTTGTCTCATCACATTTGGCAGATTACACTCAGTGGATAGACCCAGACAGGTTTGATTGTTAAATCACGGCAAAAATCATAATGAAAAAGGATGTGGTAAGCCAGAGAACTCAGGACTCCAGCCGGAGATGAATTCTGTCTTATATTATTGTGTATCAAGTTAAAGACGGATGATCTTTTGAAGATTTTGCAAATTTCTCACCTGTCATTGACTGAGTTCATATAAAAGTGTTATCTGAATTATCTTGTAAGAGATGGGGAAAGATTGGTTTACTGTAAATAGGAAAAAACAACATATCAAATGTTAAAACTATTTGAAAATAGCCACTTATATTTAATGCCAGCATCACATTCCAAAAAAAATGAAATCACTTTTTTTAAACAACAAAAAAAAAGTTCTATGCTTCCTTTTAGGTAATGGTAAATAAAAAAAATTCACTGGGTAACACATCTGAACTTCAGGTAGGTCAGTTTACCACTTACACTTATTTACTACTGAGCCATGTTGTTGTACAATGTGTAAATTGTGTTGCTGAAAAAGCAAGACTTCCCTAAAAAAGACATCTGTCACACTTGTGTATATTTGGATTCATATCAGGACCCAAGTAAGGAGACGGTGAGGGGAGGTGTTACGGAAAAAAGCTTTTATTAATAGAAAGCAAACAAATAGAAAATCCCCCTAAATGGACAGGAAAGTGTACAGTAACAGGCAACTGACAGAAGTAAAAAAATATTCCAAATACCCAAACTAGATATGGATGTGAGGGAAAGTGCAGAAACTAACCTGAGCAGCCAGAGTGACAAGGGAGGAAATCACATACAAAAAAAAAAAAATAAAACAGGGCCGACATTAACGGAATTATAAAGGTCTAAACGTAAACAGTGAACAAACGAAGTAATTTAACTAAGAGGGGTCTGCACATACAAAACAACTAGCATAAGATCTAAAACAATAATTCTAAAGATTGAAACAAACCAGGGCTGCAATGAGTAGAAACCAAGTACTAAAATAATCACCCAAAACTCAGACCAAAAAATAAAGGGAAGAGAGACCAAAAGGAAGGGTCTGGGTGAGCAGGGAAGTCGGGGGTCCATACGACGAGAAACATTGTGTCTGAGCACATAAAGTTTGTTAGAAGGCTTATTGTCAGGAGATTTAATGTTGACCTTTGAAATGTGCATGGAAAACAAGTCACATTTGCCCCCTCTACTCTATAACATGAAAGATGCAGCTTTGACAATTTTCAAATCAAAATTTCAATTTTGACTCGTCAGATTTTCCACTCAGTCCGTTTTAAGTTACTTCAGGCTCAAAGTTGTCAGCAGTGTTTTTGGATCATTTGTACTCTTTACTTGTACTTTTGCCACTTTCAATAAAAGTATTTTGGTAAATGACTAATTTCTGTAGACATAATTGCTTCTTATGCAGGTTCATTACTTATTGTTCATTAAAGCTAATGGGAATATTAAATTCTCAGTAACTACTTTTAGTTTTCGTTAATATTTCTGTACCACATATTCAGTTACAAGCCACCATAACTGTTACCTCCAACACTGGGAGTTCAGCTTCACACAGTGTGAAATTAAAAATGTGAGCCACAACATTACCACTGGTGCTCTTAATATTGCCATGGAAGAGGTGTAAAGTAAACACAATACTCAAGTAAAAGTGCAAGTTTGGTATCACTTGTGACCCAAAACTACAGTAGCAGCAATCACGGACATTAGTTATAAAGTAATTTTCTTCGTTAACATGGACAATAACTCTGGCATTAGTAAGATGTTCTTTAAGTTGCCTGTTCTTTGCTCATTTGTCAGGCTGCTTAGACTCACTTTATTGCCTAATTACTGTTGTGGTAGTTGTGTACTGAACAGTCTCACGCAGCATCCTCGTCCTTTTTCCGTGCTGAGAACGTGGTGTTAAGGACATGTTGTTCAAATGCTGTGGTCAGGGAAAAGTCAGCTCATACCCTGATGCAGTCAATGACATTGCCACCACTGATTCATGTGTACCCACAGGCCACATTCATTATTACCCAAATTGCAGTGCCTTGTCGGGGGACAGATCAAACATGAATGAGTCACGCTCAGGCCTGAAGATGTTTCGACATTCTTTAACACAAAGGAAGCTCAAAAACAAGGCCCCCGGGCTTCTGCTTTCTTACCTCAAAATCAAAAAGACTTGAAGCAAGTGTTTTCTGCTGGTATGTTCCCTTTTTATGCCATTCATACCTCCACTGTCAGGGAGTCTTATCAAAGGGCTTTATTGAGGCTTTTTAAGCAGATAAATAAGCTGCTTTCTCAATTTGTAGCCTCTGGGAGTGTAGCTGGACCTTCTGGATCTGCATCAGCTGCATGCACAATAAGCAAGGTCAGAGTGAAGTTAACACAGGAAGGAGTTGTCGTCGCCATTTTCATCCAGCCAAGTACATTGATTCATTTGCTGTCGAATAATACCCATGAAGATTTACAGGTTGAGCCCTCTAGCAATGCTTGAATCACTGTGGTGGTGAATTCAAACTAATAACGTTCACTGACACTGAAAACATGTAACCAACAGTCTTGGTGGTTTGGGAAAGTTTTCCTGTCTAAACATCTTAGTCTGTATGAAACTGGAAAAGTGGCAAATTTGTGGTTTCATCAATTTTTACTTGGAACAATAAAACTTTTTTCCTTCCTCTTCAATGCCATAGATACCATTATCTGAAAAGACTTTAAAGGGGCAACTACTGTCAGGGTTTTGGTTAAGGGTGGACCCAAGTGAGGAGCCTGTGCAATGGAAGAGTGTAACAAAAGCTTTTATTCACAACTTAAGACAAATGAAAATCGTTCCGAACAACAACAACAAGAAACCGGCTTGAGAACTGATAACAGTAAGACGAAACAATCCACAGGACCAGAACACGAGGGGAGTTAACTAGAAAATAAGATAATAGAGCTAACGTCGATGGGAAGAGGGGAAACGAATTTACCAAAAGCAAAACACAAAGGCTCAGGGACAAATAAGGCTAGGACATGAAAGAATAAAGTCTAAATAAACACAGGGGGAAAACTAGGAGAACTATTTTAACATAATACACTTGAGACATGGAACAGGAAACAACTAAAAAAAACTGTAGAGTGGGTGACACAAAAGAAACCTGAACACTAATGTAAAAGTTTAAACACAAAGACCAAGCAACACTGAACAGAAACTTCAAGGTTAACATAGGAAACTAAAACACACAAACCAAAGCCACAAGGTTTAACATTAACAAAAGAACTAAAAAGACTGAAGCAACAGGAATGTAGGGGCGGGAATAATCAACTAGACAAAACCAAAGAACAAAGGCTACTAGGAATGCACACAGAAAAAACCAACTAGGAGACAGGGTGAAACATAAACCAAACATCAGACCAATGGTTGCTGATGCTGAGTCCAGAATACAAAGGCAGGTTTGCAAGAAGCAAGTTAGCTAAGATTTCAGAGTGTTGACTGGAGCCTTAGACAACAAGGATCTGGCAGTGAAGTGTGGGGAAGACTGGACTTAAAAAGTGAAGGGAACAGGTGCAAACAATGAGGGATAACGAATGTAAAGCTAAGAAACAGAACTAGGCACAGGAAGTGGGGAGAAGAGGCCACAAAATAAAAGTCCAAAGACAGGAAGTGTGTGGGATCATTGCAACTGTGGCACAGGAAGGTAGAGCGGTTGTCCACCAATCTTTCAGTTGTTGGTTCAATCCCCGGCTCCTCTGGTCACATGTCAAAGTGTCCTTGAGCAAGACACTGAACCCCAACTTAGTTGCTCCTGGTGAGTATTGGCCCCTTGTGGAGTGTGTGTGATTGTGAGTGTGAATGGGTGAATAAGAAGCAGTGTAAAGTGCTTTGAGTGCCAATAGGTAGAAAAGCGCTATATAAGTGTGGAACATTTACCATTTACTTTACATCTGCTCGTAAGGTACTTGTTCCTATCCTGTGGACATCTCGAATAGCCCCATACAGGGCTTCCAGATTTTTCCCCACCGTGGTGACCTCAATCCATCATTTGGTAGGGTGTACGTCATTGATTAGATGAAGCATAGGTAAACTATACCAGCCCATCTGAGGCATCAAAAACTGCTCCTTTGTCCAGTCCCCTTTGTTTTAAATGAACCCGTTTGCCTCGCTAATCGACGCTCTTCAGTCTAGTTTTCCAATGCTTAGATGCTTTAATTTTTCATGCCTAAAGAAATCACGTAACATGTGCAACAGTCTCATAGAGGTGGATGCGATGGTGGATGGTACAACAATACACAGAAATTTGCCACAGGGGACCAGGGTTTGATTCCAATGTAAGACGTTATGTGTTTTGCAGATGATCGTAACACAGTGTGACACATGTGGTTACTGTAAGTTTTTTCCCTAACTCTAACGCAGATTTTGTGTTAAAGTTTTTACTGTGGCATTAAACAGTGGTACTCCTGGAGCGTCAAAGGGTACCTGTAAAAAAAACATGTTGACTATACTGTATCATCATCAAACGTTTGTAGTCTATAGCTACTCAGAGACACCCCACAAGCTCAAATGGGATGATATACAGAAAGACATTTTTACTGCTGCCATTTTTCCTTTTTCCTTTGTTTTAGTGAAGTATCTTTTTTGGTACATTTCAGTTTACAAAAAGATCAAATAATTTTAATTACATTGCAGAGACCACAGACTTATCTATGTTTTCCCAGGTAAGTAGAGGACACAACTGTTAAATCTAAACTAACCTAATAAAAAATTGCAAATGTTAACATAATGCGAATAAAACAGAGATTATGGTTAGAGTGCAAGAAATAATAAAGGGTTTACTCATTCTTGTCAGATATATCCACTTAAATTCCAGTGTCTGATGGAGACTGCCCGAGCAAACTGGTGTTCAATGTGTGTTCAGCCCAAGTTTAAAGAAGAATGAGCTGAAAGGCAAAGCTTTCCAGTAAAGCTAAGGCTCCTATTTTCACTTGTGGTTGGGGGTTTGGGGTAGTGACAGAATACATGCTGCAGAGTGTCCTCCATAGGGCTGTGGTTGGAGGTAGGATACGGAGCTGTGGCATCTGGAGGGAGCATGAAGTAGAACTGCTGCTCCTTTATGCTTAAAAGAGCCTACTGATATGGATCAGGTTTACATCAGCATTCTATTTGAACCCCTTCCACTGGAGGTTCCCCATGCACACCCAACTGGTAGGAGATGCCACATTACCCACAAAACACTAGAGAGATTATACATCTCATCTGTTTTGGGAATACCTCTGGATTCCCCAGGGGGAGCTGGACCTCAATATAAGAATATCGATGTGTTGGTTAACTCTGATTAGCTGCCTTTGCAATTTTAAATTGCATCACTGTATTATTATGAAAGGCCTTTAGAACTCCACTGAGGTGAAATTGTTTGCTCAGCCTGAGGCTACGTTCATCATGGTAAAGCCAATGGCAAGTGAGGTTGTGTGTGCTTTGATTTACACCTCAGCCTCCTGATAGCCTGCAGGTTTGTGAGATTAAATCAGTGACACAGTGAGTTTAACATTGGGTGAGGTTAACTTGAAAGGTATATAGAACCATGAAAATAGACATTTATTGTACACTTTCACAAGAAAGACTGATGCTTAATACACAGAACAGAAGACGTGTTTCAATTATGATTAGACCTAGAGAGTGGATGTGTCCTTACAAAAATAATATAACAGCTATGATATAGTACAGATGGTAGAATAGGATCACAGTTGCATAATTATTCCCCAACAACTTAGGGCAGTGACACACCAAGCCAGTATCAAAGAACAAGCTGCTGGATGGAGGCCGCTTCACCTCCATTGCCTTTGTCAAGGGCACCTGAATACACAAAGACGGCAGCCAATGGCCAACTAACACATACATTTTGTGCCTGCATGAGAGGAAATAAATCTCCATAGCAGCAGGCAGTGGTGGTGATTCAACATGCTGAATCAGCTGAAAGACCACCATCAGGGGTCCGACTAGTGTCAATAGTGCGGGACCACACCACCGCAACTACAGCGACAGACGGCGCCACATTGGTTGGCGGGCAACCGTTGGCTTTGTGCGTCATGTAACAGTTGATACTAGAGGTTGCTTTTTTTTTTTAATTTAAGAGAAGAGCATGTACAAAGACACAGGGTATTCATTTCCCGCAGTCTCCCTAAAGCAAATGGAGAGCACGAGGGCTCAATTAGCTCTTCTGAAAGGATAAATACTGCTGCCAGCACCAACTGAATAACAAATTCATTCAAGCGCTTTGTGCAAGAGAAAGGGCCCGACTTAACGGCCATCTGCTTATTGCAACATTTTGAAAAAAAATACACAAAAAACAATCACAAATGGGAAATGTTTTTCAATCAGCTCACTCTGTTTCAAAGCCATAACGCTCGACGACTTAAGCCATTAACTGAGGCTGTAAATGGATGAATTAATCTGGGCAGGAAGATGGAGATAGTGGACTGGGTCTGAGTAGCAGGGGAGGAGGTGGAGGTGGTGAGGATGTTTTTTTTTTTTTTTTTTTTTTTTTTTTTATAGTTCAAAGAGTTCTTCAGTTGTTGTGAAGTTGCTAATGGAGATGTCCTGCTGAGAGTTCTGCAGAAAGAGATGAGGGCACACGGACTGCCATTGCAAACCCAAATGGCCCATTGTGAATATGAGGCGGAAAAGTGCCCGTGTTATATGACAACCTGAGGGCCTGCAGAGGCCATGATGAGGCTGGGGACAGAATGAAGAGTTGTCTTAAATAGGAAAGGAAAAGTAGACAGGTGGGGGATGACTTTAGAGGGAGGGGAGTGTGACATTTGGACGTGCAGAGATGGGGGGTGGTGGTGGATGAAAACAAAATGCAGAAGTAAAGAGATGCAGGAGGGGGACGCAGCAGAGAATAACTGAGCGCAGCAGAGTGAGAGCAGCAATGACATTAAATCTGTGGCTGAAAACAGATGATTTCCCATTTAACACTCCATTGAGTTCTCCGTTATCCCGGGTCCTGCCTGGCACTGTGGAGGCACCACTGCTTTCCTTCTGTTTCATAATAACAACCCCTTAAACCATCCGCCCTAGACACACAGACCAGCACACACATCCTCTCCACACATCCCATTGTTCACCTACTGTACTGCTCAATATCTCCACCGCAGAGGCTTCCAGGACAACATTAGACAGCCTGCAGAGCTCTGGGTGGGGGATGGAAATGGGGTTTCGAGGTAGGGGTGGATTGTGTCCAAATAACAACAATCTACCACCCATGTCTCTCTGTAGCTTCAGTAATGGACCACAATAGACTCACAATGGGAGGGATTGTCAACAGATGTTTTTTTTTTAAAGGGGGGGGCATGGATGATCAGGCAGCAAAGCTATAAGAATGTTCTCCATCACAGAGAGGCCAACACAGAGGGACAGAGAAAGGAAAGTGGCCTTTTTAAGCCTCCAACACCCTGCAGATATTATTAGACTGCACTAAAAAGGACATTGAAGAATGGTCCACAGTGGCGAAATGCTGCTTTTCCTTTATTCATTTTGGATTTTCCAGGTAAACAAGTTACAAAAACATTACCCATTTATTTATTTATCGTTGTATAATATCTACTAATAAATACTTTTAGATGGAAAAATATGTAACCAGCCCGGTGGTGGAGAGGTTAGTGCTGCTGCCTCATAGCTATAAGGTCTCTGGTTCACTTCCCATTCCTCATCACAGAACAGGTGTAACTTAGGGATGATGGTTGGGTTCCTTGTACAAAAGTTCGGATCTTGGGATACCTTGACATTTTCCATGATTTTAGAACGCTCTTTAAATGATGGCAAGCTGTGGCGGTACAGAGGCAGCAAAGCAGGACCAAATCCTGACACTGCCACCACCATGTTTCTCAGATGGGAGAAGGTTCTAGATGTTCATGGCAGACTCACGAACATTGATGTTATTCACTGCACGTGAGGCCTTTATTTGTCTAGGCTTTACTCTTTCTAGAAGTGGACATCCCATACTTTTACAGTCCTTGGTCTTGGTACATTCTTTGTTGGTCGAAATATCCTGGGGATGGTAAAAATTCTTCAAACAAAGTGATAATTCTAGAGGTTTACACATGTTTACCACATACAAAAATTAAGATGAGTTAGGTTTGCCACAATGCATAAATTATTCTAAGTTTTGTACTATTTGTTTAATCGAGTTCCCTTTATCTAGTTTATGATTTGCAGGGTTCCCAAACTTTCAACTGCCACTGTAAGCTTTGCTGATCCAACAACGATTTGTCTGAAATTATGTTTTTGCGTGGTTGGGCTGAAAATAACATTAAGTGGTGTGGGGGTAAGAAAGGGAAGGAATATGGGCAAAGGCTGCAGACCAGACGGAGACATGGCAGGACATGGTCGGATGCTGACACCAATTCTAGGTGTTTTAATGAGACACAGTAGAAGTCCCTGCCTGCTTTTCAAGTGTTTGCCAAACAAAAAGTATTAACTCAATTGAAGGCCAGATTTCCCCCAGGAAGAACAGAAAAGTGAAATTATCCCTGCTTGTTAAACCTGCCACCTAATTTCACTCAAATTATTACTTATGATCCCAAGGACCCCTGGGCTAATTGTTTTTCGGTCTCCCTTTCCCTCCCTACTTCTGCCTTCTGCATGGTTGGAAAAAAAAAAAAAGCTGTTTCATCAGCTCTGGTAAACGGCTTCATCAGGGAGAAGCTGTGAGCTCTCTCTGCTTTGGAGACTGTTGCTCTAATCATCTGAGCAACACTGTCACTTTGTAAAATGAGCTCAAACTCTGAAAAGCACATTACGTGTTGCGGAGACAAATCAAAACGATTTTTTAACCATGCTGCAGGCATTATGTGACAGTAACAATATTGGTCACTGCACTTTCTCAGATTTAAAGAAGTTTCTTTACCCTGAGCCTTTAGCTTTCCTGGATCTTAATCTTCTCTTTCAGGTTTGACACACAGAATTAATATGGCTGTTGTGCTTCAGTTAAACACAAATGCTTGATAGAATGCAGGCCCATGATGTCAGGTTCTCCCTTTGATTTGTCACGTGGTGGAGTGTGGCGAGACTGCAGGTATATTATTTCTATCTGCTCTGCCACACTTGTCATTTTATGTTATTGGAGCTGTAGTTTTTCAGATGGTAAAAACTTAATGTTAAATATCTTTGCTAAAGGTTTTAAATACTAATAAAAGCCAACCACAGCACAAGCTTTCGTAGAATAAGGAAATACATTTTGAGGAATGTACTTTCTTCAAATAGAACAATAAAAGAAAGACTTAAAAAGAATTGCACTTAAAAAGTTTAGATGTGTTGTAATAACTGTCTGTGGCGTGTAGTGTTTGCTAATAATAGTTTATTAATTCAAGGTCCAAACCGATAATTAGAAAATGTTTGTATGCTGCAAAGATGTATGTTTTCATGGAAAACAAAGAAATTTATTTGGCCCTAAACTTGAACTGCAGCACATTATTTTTAGATACGAAAAAAAAAATCTAATCAACAATATATTATTTTAATATGAGTTGGTATGGATACAAACTAAATCACTATTTCAGTCCAGCTTAAAGGTTCCTTTTTACGGTGATGTGAAGATATAAAGTTAATGTAGCTTTATTATTTTTTTTTTTCTGGCAAGGGAATCGTGAAGTTTTGCATTGTATGGTTGTATGCATTGTAAGCTTTATATGGTTGAAAAAGATTAGTGGTATTACCTGCATTTGTGGGAACATTCTTTTAGCAGTTTGCATTGCAAACAGCTTGTTGTCTGACTATGATATTGCTCAGACCCTTCTCTTCAATGATGTCTTCGTCTTTAGAGCCTTGGGCTACGTCTGTTATGGTGCCTTCTTCAGTAATGCTGTTGTTTGAGTTCTGTTTGCTCTTGTCAATTTATCTATTAACTCCATCCCACTTCTGACATACTGGTGTTCACGGTTGCATTAGCCCAAACATGTCGCACTGTGCTTCTCTCGTCAACCTAATCAGACGCGGATGCAACTCTGATCCAGCCTTATGATTGGTTCGAAATGAGTTCTATTGATGTTGCTTCTGCCATGCCTTAAATTTCTATAAAGGAAAAGTTTTTGCTAGAATATTTTTTATTGTTTTATCATCCAGCCTTATCTGTCAGATTGTATTGTTTTAAGTAATTAACACTCTTAGAGAAAAGAATCTTTAAGTAAGTTTTTATCCACTCGAAGCAGCTTTAAATGAAGTTCGAGTCACATCAGTAACAACTCTGCACCTCCTAACATAACTGTCAGTGTTCTTGGCCCTTGAGATGATGCTGTTTATTTGGTGTCATACGGGGTAGATGACCCTTTAAAAAAGCACATCTCATAAGTGTTAGCTGTTTTACGCAGCTCAGTTCAGACACCTGCCAGAGCCCTATAACTATTGATGCTTCAACTTGCATGATAGTAACCTGTTCAAGCATGTGACGTACATCTTGTTGTTTGCCATCCCATACATCTCACAGGCTCTTGCCTTTTGTATCCTGATTTCAGGCAAGAATCCTAATACAATGCTTATAGCCAGCCTTGCACTGTGTGTTAATGGCTTGTGGTGATCTCCATCTTGTTGTCGTCTCTATCACTCTCATTGGTAGCTTGCAGTCATCTTCAGGACTCATTTCCTGGCATCATTTTAGGGGCATGTACGCTGATGGGATGTGGAGAGACACATATTGTCATTACAAAGGAAAGCCAGCTATAGTAATGATTTGGTCTTACACAGTCAATTTCCTCTCCTATTGAGGCACATTATTCTGACACAATTCAACGACGTAAAGGATCTGTCGTTCTTTTTTCCCCATTGTAAGTCCCTTCTCCTGTTGAGCATTTTATCTCTGACACTAAATTGTATATATGTGTGTGTGTGTGTGTGTGTGTGTGTGTGTGTGAGTGTGTAGGAGTGGTCATTGGAGCCAAATGTTGAATGAGAAAATGGTTGCCATGGGAAAGATTTTGGAGAAAACATTTGATTTCTGTGAAGTTAAAGAGTATAAAACCCATCTGGAATCTTAGCCGCAGGCAGAGTTGCAGAAATAAACAACAGCCTAGAGGCAATCCACTCTGCTCCCATGTCACAGTCTGCTCTTTTATTTCTAAAGTGTTTTATGTTTACTTTGCAAGTTGATGGTGTTCTTGAAGGACGATTTCTATATTATGTTATTTATTTGAAGCTGCCAAAAGGAACCATTTGAGCTGGATCACTTTCTACTAGCAAAATTCTTAAGAGTCAGCTGCAGGAGTCACTGCTCTCTATAAGGGAATAGAATTTGTCATGAATTGCATGAATTCATTAAAGCCAGCTGACGATGAGGTTTAATATTTCTCCATGATCCTCTTCGAACCAGACAGCTACAGCATTACCCTGGTCAACTGGGTTTTACTTTATTTCCTCAAATACTCCCTATTGTGTTGAAATAAAATAATATCATTGTCATGACATAGTCAACAACCCTTCTTCCTAGGATTTCTTCGGATTTTCATTATTCAGCATTGTTCTCGTGCTGAAAAAATAAACACGCATTTTTTTAAGAGGAGACACAATCAGCCTCAAGACAATTTTTTAAATTCTTATGCTTAATGTGAAGAACCCACGTATACATTTAGTACCATGGCTGTAGTTCTACCCCCCAAAAACGTCCCTGGTTGGGTGGTGGCACTTTTTATCATCCAGGAGCAATCAACACGATCTGCAGCACTGACCGTCTATAATTGATGAAACACCACACAGACTTTTACACCCCCAGCATTTTTAAAACCCTCACTGCATGCAAGCGACCAACTGTTGCACTTTTTTATACAAGTGGGCTAATTTGCTCAGTCTTTTTGCAAATAACAATTCCCTTTAAGGGTTTTGCCCCAGGGAAGTTTTCTCGATTTCAATTTCTGAAGAAGTAGTTCTTTGAACTATTCCATGAACTAAAATTACGATAACTTATCATTGTCCGCTTACTGACCTTGCAAAAATATATTATTTGCACTAGATATAGGCCTTTAGATAGCCTCATTTGGCAGCCAATCAAATGCCAGCATACATTTCCCTGAGGTTACCTCTCTAAGACATTCAATTCCGGCCGAGTACATGGGAATGATCTTATATGGTTTCATTTCAAAGATAATGCAAACAATTTGGTTCAAATAAATGGTTCAAATTTATTCAAATATTAGTAGAGACATGTCCCTATTATTGTTAGCCTTCAAGTGTATAAGTGTGAATTTCAAACATTGCGCCCACATGTTTTTGTCGTAGTTCATGTTGTGTCATTCTGCACATCAGTTTGTCTTTTACAGTACCTCTCTTCATACTTCTGTAGACAGTGAGGCATTTTAGGCTTCCTAGATTTTCCAGACACTTTCATAAAAACCCTCGAGGCAGTGAGCATCATGATACATTCCCCAAAATCGGTGTTCGTCCACTCTAGCACTGAAATGAACAGTAATCTATTGGCCCTGGCCTTTACACATAGATAACATGAAATCTACATGAGTGAGCTGTTTGCACAAAAGGGCTCTGCTAAGTTAAGTGGCCACAGTGAGTATAGTGGTCTAACCATTAATGCATAAAGTTGTCCAATAAGCAGACACTATTAATTTAAGAACCAATTAGCAAGATTAGTCTTGTCTCATTATCTAGAGAGACTCCCAGAGAGACTCTTGTGTAACCCTTGTGTGGATCAACACCCACGTCTTCTTCCTCAGCTGTGTGACAGAATACATTTCAGCTATTTGAGCCAAAGTGACTGACAGACTTAGTAGGAGAATTTGAATTTGTGTCACCTTCTTTTGCCCCTCCAGCTGCCAGGGAGCTGTAACAAACTCATTCCTCAGCACTCTGAGAGAGTTAAGTCCAGAGTCGGGCCAATTTTATCAGTCATTTAAACCTATGTTGAGTGTATTTATATATAGTGTATTTATAAATAGCACCCAGTGTCAGATCAGTGTGTTTCATGCTGCTAGTTTCAACTCTCTTAACTGTGGAGGAATCGTGGTTTTACTATCTTATTCAAAGCTTGTAGGCTGAAGGTCACATTACAATATTTGGTCAGGAACAGCCAATATTGGAAGAAAAGTGGCTGAGATCCTCATCAGGTATGACAGAAAATCCAGGGACAGTAACAAAAATCCCGTCTGTTGTGGCCGCACTGCAGACATGGCTTCATAACCCAATACAGGTACACAGCCCCACCACGTGTGCGCTACACTGAAGACAGAACGAAGGTTTGAAAAAACAGTCAGAGGAGCGCATAAGTGTTTGTACTTCAGTATTTCAATCCCTGGTATTTTTAGGCCTAAACCTTACCATGTAGCTTTTGTGTGTAAAGCCGAAAAGTCACTTTATAACCCCATCAATGGTTAGGCACATTATTGCCCTTTATAAGTCCTACTTAACGTACTAGGAGGTAGAAGGTCCCCTATTTAACAATTGTTAACAGCACATTTGATGGTATGATTCCCACCGTGGTGGAAGTTATAAAGAAAAGCAAATTTAACCTGCAAGACATTAAGAATCTTTACTGAAATGCACCGAGAGTTGCCGCTTGTTGCTTCACCGCCGCCAACCATGTGCTCAAGGTTTATAGCTTCTGATAAATACCGTAACCTTATGTCTTGTATTTCAGTGACGGTGACAGCTAAGGCAAACATGCATCTGGTAAAGTTTGTCATAACTGATATGGCACTATTTTCTAGCTTGCAAGTTGTGTACATGACATTGTTTTACACAGTACAGAGGAACAAAGGAGATGCTGGGTAGCCATTACATGCATGGAATCATGTAGTTAAATGCAAACACAGAATGCTACTAGTGATGATTTGAATTTCAGACAACCCATGTCATTATACATATAAAGTATATAAACAGGTGCTAAGCAGACTTTTGTAGGCACCGACATTCTTTTATCTAGACAATAATGTGAAATAATGTGTTTTACATTGGAGGCTCACAGTTAGCTGGTTTTGCTTCTCATTTGTACAACAGCTCCACACTGTTTTTTTTTTCTTTCTAACCCCGGCTAGTGTACAGGTATAGACATGCAAAGTGTACAGCCTGAATTTGTCTCTTAAACTCCATGGCACCATGCATCGTGTGGGATGAGAAGTGAAAGCTACACAGTTGCCAAATGGAAATGAGAGGGGAGCATGAGGGCATTCAGGCTGAGGCTGGCTGGTGAGAGCAGATTTTAATCAGACAGGCTGGTAGCAAGAGCAGTGCAGCCCCTGAGGGCCTGGGCATCACATCAAATTATAACCCAGCCCAACCAGAGGCGCCAAAATGGCCAGGCCTGAAATAACAGATAACCCTGCCAAATCGCATCATCATCCAACCCGCTGCGGTCTTAATCTGCCTCATCCTCCTGCACTAATGAAGCTAATGGAGGGAATAAGTGACATGCTCTTTCTTCTCTCTTTCTCTCGCTCTCCCTCACTGTCACTGTTGTGTCTTTAGTGGTGTTGCTGCTGATGGCAAAGAGACGGATCACACACTGTTTTTCTCTTCCCATGTTTATTTTAGGGTATGAACATGAAGTAAAGAAGAATTAAATAAATATGCAAAGTAGATATAAGCAGATATCTGGGTCAAAGCCGCATATAGTCATAGAAATGTCATCATTAATGTTAACTTTAATGCTCGGCTGTGCAAAAATATTCTAAAGCTTTACATTTCTGATGCCATGTTTCATAGCTTCGGCCTTTTATGTAGAGCCTATAAGCGCGTGTGCTTTATCTGCTCATGTGTGGCTGCCACAGACCCAGCAAACTGCAAAGCGCAGTGTATAGTTATGGGTTTTCACTTGGCAACACACATGATAATCTGGAAATGCCTGCTACCAGATGGTGATAGCATGGGGTTGTCATGTAACATGTCGCAAACAAAGTATGGTCACAATAGCAGCACCGGCAATGATTGTTTGGTAGGAATAAACACAGGAGCAGAGGGTAGTGTGCATGAGCTCAAATAGCTACAAATTCCATCATTAATATGTAGTTCGAAAACAGAGCAAGCAAAAGAAAAACAAAACCCAATAGTTAAAAGATGAACAAAGGATGTTCCTAAAAAAGGAAAGTGACCTCTCTGTGCTATAAATAGAGCGAAGTTCTGCACTGCTTCTCAAAGATGAAAAGCACTCTAAGATGACAAAGGACATGAGACTCAGCTCTGTGTTGGAATAAGATGTTTCCTCATCATTTTTTTTAGCTAAAATCCACACTTCATAAACGCCAGCAGTGTTAGTAAATGTTATCCTGAGTTGATGACCTGCAAGATTCCTGCTAGAGTGTTGGTAAGCAACTAAGTACATTAACTTAAGTTCTGAGGGAATTCTACCTGACTTAGTATTTTCTGCTACTTGATTTCATTACATTTCAGAGACAACTATCCTACGCTCACTGTGCTTTACACAACATTTATCTGACAAATAGTCACTGGTTGCAATTCGATTTATACAACGAATTAAATTTTAATAATAAGACGTTATTGACCCCCGGTGTGAAATTTACAAGCTATTAGATTCAAAACAGATGGTCATTATATGGTGTTAAAATAAGCTCCACTTATTTGCACCATTAAGCGTGATGAGCAGATTGATGCATCAGTGATTATAATTCAATATTGTAATTTATTGATGTGAAATGAGACATTCTGCTTAAACATTTTTTACCTTATTCTATTTATTTTTGGAGCTGAACGTTTAGGCTTTCAGGCGCCATAACTTAACTTATTGTGGAGAGTTGGTGTTAATCTCTCCGATGACGCAGATTTACAACAGCACCCTACTTCCAAGGTTTTCTCTTTCAACCAATCAGAGCAGGTTATACTCTGTGCATGACATGCTGATGTGAAACTACCTTGTGTGTATATATGTGAAGCCACAGGCCTCAACACAGCATCAGTAAATGAGGCTCTGGGTGGAATTTTTAGTCTCATGCTGCAGTTAACTTGCTTCCAAAAATGTATATACTGTCTAAGGAACATTTATATGCAGTTTTAATTGTACCAGAGTCTACACTATGATATTGCTATTGTACTAAAGTCAGTCATCTACAAGAAGTACTAAAAAACCATAAATGTGTTGCAGTTGAATAAAAGACTTTTTAAAGTTACAAATGTTGCAAGTTGACCTTAAACATATGTTAATCTCGTATAGATATAGATATATACATATATATGTGTGTGTGTGTGTATATATATATATATATATATATATATATATATATACACACACATATATATATATATCAATTTCTATAAATGTGACTGGATTTCTGGGATTTTAATTACACCGTCGCACAGGGGACACATTTGACAAATGATTCCTGGGGAAATGCATTGTAAGACAACAGTGGGCGGATCTGTAAACCCAGCAGGTGTCCCTGCACATTTTCTCACTGACGTCACCAAGACAGTTAACTAAAAATAGCAGAGAAGGATCTCCAGGAACATTCAACACTGCCACTAAACTTTAACCTGCAGGTTGTACTTTAAAGGCTTTGCAAGGTTTTTATACATATTGCATCTGTTTGCTCATTTGGTGTTTTTAATTAAAGAAGTAAGAGCTCCAGGAATGTGAAATTTTAACTATGAATCTTTACACCTTAGCTGTGAATTTCACACAATATCCACAATCCTACTAATTTTTCCCTAAAAGTTTTCACAAAGTATAGTTAAAATCATCTCATTAGGCTGCAACATAGGCTGTGTGTTATTTGGTCTTGGTCTATAATGTGAGTGTGGGAGTATGCCGGCTTTTGGCTGTCAGTGAGTATCTGAGTGTACACGTCTGGTTGGGATGGATGCGAGGCCTTTCTGTCACTAGAGCTCTGCAGCATTTCATTTTAATCTTGTGCCCATGTGTGTTTGAGTATGTAAATAGGGATACAGTAGGAATCAACTTCTTTCCCTAAAAATACAATCTCCACTAAGGTACTATGTAGAGCTAATTGTGGGACCTCAAGGTAACTATGTGTACCGTCCAAGGGCTAAAAATGCAAGTACAAATTCAGACTGTCTGTTTTTAAGGTAGATTTGTGGACATGAAGATTTGCTATTGCAGTTATCAATGACTAAGTTAAATGAAAAACAATGGCATAAATGCACTCAATGGCCTATGTAAGTACCTTTTTTTTTTCTTTTTTCCACCTACTTCAGATATTATCACAGCATTCATTGTCATCAGCACCATAGATAAAGGCCAACAGGTTCCTGATCTGTCTGCCAGTAGGCTCAGTAGGTTGAGATTAGGCAACATTGCTTTTCAATTAGACTTCAAAATAACACTCATGCTTTCATCTCTCATGGCAAATATATTTAATAATAAAAGTACTTTATACTCACAATATAATTTCTGTTAAATAAATTTGCTGCATGCATAATTAAATACCAACAAGACTACGTCATTGTCTGTACAGTGTAAAACATTTTACGGTTCCACTTAAGTATCTTTTTAGAATGAAAAAAGAGTCGGTATTAATATGTTACAAAAATGTAGATGATGTTGCTTTTAAATCAGTTTGCTCAAACTTTAGTTTACAATTTACATACATAAAAGAAATTACATACACTAATGTGATGTCTAAACCAATATACAATGTTTAACCCTAGAGGTGCTTTAAAATATACATAACATGATCAGAAAATAAATAGAAAAAATTAAATTCACCAAAGTGCGACATGGCCACGGCCTACCTATGTCACACCCACTGCATAGTTTAGACGCCGCAGCATCAATCATCTCTATCTTCTTTTACTGTCATTAGAATGTCATAATATCTTCAGACTCAGCATTAGCTCCAGGATCCAAGCAGAGACATTAAGTGACTCATTTTTAGCTTCTCTGTCGCTCCTGTCACCAGAGAGTATGCTGGTAGGCTCTGGATAAAATAATTTATGGCATATCCATAGAGCTTGTGTGTACAGTGCTGAGAATAGCAAAAATGGCTGATGGCAGTGAGTGACCTAGTCATAAGAAAGGCCTCTGATAGATTCCACGAGACTACAAAACATGCTCAATTTTTTAGCCTTTCAAGTAGGAGGGAGGAAGGGTCCCAATAGCCTTGAAGCTGTGAGAAAGGGAGGGTACCTCACAGCTTTGGGTAGTCAGTCTAGTGTTAAACCTCCCTCCCTCCTACTCACACACACACACACACACAAACACTTCTCCTATACCTACTTTCCCCGGCTTGTTCCCAAGTGTGCCCTCATCTCTCAAGGTGTTTATGTTTCAATCAAAAGAGCCAGAGCAGTGTGACCACAGCTTTCTGCGTGACCAGCAGAGCTCCGGCTGCAGCTGCCACCCTTCACAGCTTTAGGAATCAGGCATAAAAACACCACCTCACCAATCCCCTTTCCCCCTTTTTTCTGCTATTACCAGCCTAGACTCTGAAAGCCTGCTTATGGCCTCGTGTCCCACTTTCTGAGAGGAACTTCAAAATAAATCCATCACTGTCCCCCATGGTGGAATTTTAGCAAAGGCTAGAATCGACCTCTGTTTCTTTTTTCCTTGTGTTTGAAGATCTGTCACATGCAATTTCACTGATAAAACTTCAACACGTGCAGTAATGTATCTAATCACAGGGTTCTACTTGTTATTCCAGAAGAGTTATATGAAGACATCAGCTCAAACTAGTTGTGTGTTCTATTACCATAAAGACTGATCTGCTCTGACTAAAACCAGTTGTCATTTATTCATGGTTTTAATTTATTCTAATAGTTTTTTTCTGGACGAGAGCACCTGCTAAATGTCTAAAGTGCAATCATGAAACTTATCCAGTCTTAGTTTCCCAGAACAAAGCAATGTTTTTGAGCTTTCATTAAAATTCTAAATAAAGAAAATCTTGCTTAAATTAATATCACTTTAGATGCCTTTTGAACAGGAAGACATATCACTAAAATCTCTGCTGATAACTAGTTGCATTTTTAAGCAGATGTCAAACATTAAACTTAGAATCAGGAAATATATGCTAAATGCTAAATGTAGCTTTATAAGCACCTCTTCTTAGGAAAACATACTTTTACTCATCATCAAGATACTGTAATCAGCTTTACCTCCAATGTAAAACGACACTGAAAAAAAAGTAAATGGAAGACTAATATAATACCTTAGTATACTTTATACTTCCATCTAAAAGTATCTTCTACCCGCTCACAGTACTATTGTCACCCATATTGTTTTGAAAAAGACCAGCAGTGATATTTCTGATTGCACAAATACATAAGATGAAAATATGGAATATACAGGGATGCAAACTTGTCACCTTTCAGGAGAATTCAATGCCTTTATGTCCGAATAGGTAAACCCACAAGAATGGTGTAAATCTGAAAAAAAGAAGTTATAAGTTAAAGTCCTGCCACTAAAAGTTAAAACTAAAAGTTAAAACCTTAAGAAAAAAGTTAGAAAAAATACTTTAGTAACACATCAAATGGGATGTTGGACTGATCATCTATTTTAATGATGAAAATAATTTTCAGGGAACATTTTAATGATACGTTTGTTTTCAGTCTAACTGTGATTTGCCATCTGCAGTATTGGCATTGATGTTAAAATATTGTGTTAAAAGAAAACAGTGGCAATTACATTCTCCACTTATCTGCAGTTGCAGTTTCGTTGTATAGAAGCATAATTTTTAGTACAAAGGGTTAATTTTAGTCCCTTCATTTAAAAATATACCAATCTAGTAGATGTTAACGGCATTATTCAGCTGACATACGAGGAAAAACTGCTGACTGTGTGACATGTTCTCGGATCAGTATTTTTCCAGGTTTGAAGAAGATAACATAATGGATTTTAGCAATGTTAAAACAGGTCCATCAACTATGGAGTGATGTCCTTATGTGATAACACTGAACCTATGCTAAAATAACACCTTTACCACAAAATAAAATAAAGTAAATAGCAATCAATCATCAATAACTTGTGGATGAGTGTGCAAACATGGCATAAATCTATTCCCATATAAAGCAATGTGTTATTTAACTTAACTTTGCCTATATTAAAGTCTACACAAAGGTAGAGGTAAACTGTAGGCTACTAATCCACTTTTCAAGTGAGTTTGAAGAAGCATCAAAGCCAGATCAAGTGATCTAGGAATAAAACATCCAGCACTGCTCATTTTGACCCTGAATCTGTTTAAGCAAAATACAAAGAGACTTTTATTTTGTTGTTGCTGGGTTGCTGTCTTTTTTAAACAGTGACAAATTTAAATTCACAGTATTGGTACTACAGTAAATCAGTCTTCAGAAGACTTTGTTTGTGAGCCTTCATCCTCAGGTTAGTTCTTCTGTTACAGACCCCGTCTCTGCTGAGTGCATTTACAAAGACCGTGCTTCAAACCAGCATCAGGAGTGATAACCCCAGCCTCAGTCTTGTGAAAAGCTATTTCTTGCCACTTTGTTTCCATGGCAATGTTGATGAGCTGGCTGGTTAGGAGGGGGGTGGACCTTTGCAGCCATCAAGTCAGACCTGAGCATTTTAGCAATTCAAAAAAACTGTTGAAATCACTCTGAGCTTAGAAGATTTAATAAATCTCTAACTCTCTTTGTGAGATGAGCAACAAAGAGAGAGAAAGAGAGAGGAGGCAAAAATGAAGTGGAAAAACAGAAAGCGTCAGGTGTAATGCCTATATTGGCTGACACAAGGGAAAAGCAGCTTTTAAAGCGTTTAGCTTTAATTTCATTCAGGAGTGACATAATTGATTTTAATGAGATGTTTATAGAGTGAAGTGCCGGTGTTGCTAAATCATTTGCGAGACTGCATGACGGGTACTTGTGAGACTCGCACTGGGGAGAAGCATAGAGAGGCACACAAACCTCCAGCAAGCCTCTGCTCATCCTCACTTACTCCTGCACGCTGCTGAATACATTTGGCTGCTTATTTTAATTAAGAGTGCATTTACTTTATGAGATACTTTCTTAACTTTGACACCATATTGACTGGAGTGCTTCAACTGGAATAACATTACGTTGATTTACCTTTTTAATGAATCCCCCAAAATACACATCATGAAGTGAGACTCTGTCACCCAAGTCCCCAGCTACAGTGGGTAAGAATAGGAGTTCATTTCCAGCACCAAACAAATCCTGCTGACTTTTCCTGTTTGCGATATCAGTGTTGTGATTGACTGACAGGGTGTCACATTTATTATGAGGTCCCTGCAGGCCTGGGTGGTTTATAGAAGAGAGAATGGATGTTAGTGTGAACATCACAAAGCTGCAACTTTTGCCCTCAGCACTCAGGGAAATACTGGCTGCCATGAAGCTGACAGTCACACTAAACTCTTGCACCCAAACACACAAAGTAGTGTTGGACTACATTATACAGTTTGTGAAGGCTGATGCCAGAAAAACATCATTGGTCATGATTCCAAAAGCGGAAAGATGCCCGTGTTCATATGTACTTGATGAAAATCTCTTGTAGCCTTATGCTACCAAATAATTTCAGTAAGCCTAACCAGACCTTAACCCCAGAAGTGGCAGACATATGGACATTTAGTACAATGGCATATTCTTAATGGTTTGAGGTTACAGGCGGTTATTTGCAGCCCGTTCTCATTCCTGAGGCATCAAAAAGGACTGCATTGTGGACATTGTTACATGCTAACACTTAGGGTAGGGTACCCGTTCACATCGGTGAAAAACACTTGGAACGCTTAGTATTGTACATTAGAAAACCTGACACTTCAATATTGGTGCCCAAGACAATAATAATGCAATAATTTGCAAATCTCATCAGCCCATATTTTATCGAATGGAATGTTGTGTGCAAGGGACAAGGACGAAGGTCAAAACTGGATGCATGTGATCTTTGGGGCCACTGCATTAAAAACAGGCCTGATTCTCTACTGGACATCACTGCATGGGCTCAGGGACACTTCCAGAAATCTCTGTCTGTGAACACACTTCACTCTGCAATCCACAAATGTAAGTTAAAGCTGTATCATGCAAAGAAGAAGCCACATGTGAACAAGATCCGGAAACTCTGCTGTGTTCTCTGGGCCTAAGCTCATTTTAAAATGGTCTGAGGCAAAATGGAAACTGTTCTGTGGTCAGATGAATCAAAATTTTTAATTCTTTTTGGAAACCATGGACGACGTGTTCTGCGACCTAAAGATGAGAGGGACCATCCAGCTTGTTATCAGCAGACAGTTCAGAAGCCTGCATCTCTGATGGTATGGGGGGCATCAGTGCCTAGACAGCATGGTTTCACAGGAGAAGAGTCTGGGTGTTGAACTGGCCTGTCTGCAGTCCAGACCTTTCACCAACAGAAAACAATTGGGGCATTATCAAATACAAAATCCAGCAGCAAAGGCCAAGAACTGTTGAGCAGCTAGAATCCTGCATCAGACAAGAATGGGACATCATTCCTCTACTAAAACTCCAGCAACTGGTCTCCTCATTTCCCAGACATTTACAGACAGTGGTTAAAAGAATAAAGGATGCTGCACAATGGTCAACATCACCCTGTTCCCACTTTTTTGAGATGTGTTGCTGGCATCAAATTAAAAATGAGCTAATATTAATATCTGATATGTTGTTTATGTTCTATTGTGAATAAAATATGGGTTGAGATTTGCAAATCATTGTATTTGGTTTACTTTTACACCTTGTTTTTGAAATTGGGGTCCTACACAAGTGATTATATATAGAGTTGCATATTTGGAAAATCATAATTGGCACATTGTTTTTATAAATTGAATGCTGCAGCTGTTGATGCTAAATCTTATTTCAGTGGCCCCGAATGTTGTTCTGATGATCATATGATTAAAAGTATGCCTGAGAGAAGCTATCATAGAAACACGGGGACAAAATCAACTCAGGAAAAGACAACCTAGGAAAAGGGAAAGACCCAGAACAAGTCATTTTACAACTTGAAATGGCATGAATCTGACAGTAAGAAGAGATAGTTGGATTTTGACATTGAGGTTAAAAAAAATATATATGAGAAATATAGCCTTGAAGATGTGCGACTACTTTTGAATGTATCATTATAGCAGTTTATTCTATGGAAATTACAACATAGCTGTCATTTTAAAGTTATAATCAAAATGTATCAAATATGAAAAGCTGTAAGAAATATGTTTAAAAGGATATAAAATGTTATCAGACTTTGCCCTAATACTGTATGTAATGCTGAAACTAGGAAGTAACAAGGAGGCCGGGCAGACACAGACAGCTAGAAAAAAAAAGGAAGCTACCTTGACAAAAATAGAATGATGGAATCATAGTAATTAACTAATTTGTTGCGCATGAACAGTGTATGGGAAGACATGACTGGATAAAGTTAGATATATAGGTATCAGCCCTATGCCACAAGCTGATCTGTAATGCTGTGCCTTGCTTTAATTGTAATTTTATAAGGTTTCTTTAAAGTGTCCGAAACCCCTCCTCGATGTAAAAGAAACAGAGTGTGAGACTAAGTCAGGTTCACTAGATGAAGGCTATAGTCGTTTAGTCTAGACCCTGAAATGAATATCTCCTAAGCAGTAAAAGTATATTTGCTGCTTAAATATTTTCCAGCAACCATGACAACTGTGACTATAAGAAGGAAGGTACGGTTAACTAATGTGACTTTGTTGGTATCTGTAGTTTCAGCATAATGCAGGTGCTAGTGAAGAGGCAGCAGGGGAAACAACGGGCAGAAAGTAGTGAATAGCTGGATGAATTCCTTCGCCAGAGCCTAGAGTAGAAACCTGTCCTCTTTGACCTCAGGCAGACTAGTAATTGCTACTTTAATGTGAGGGCTGAACTGGAGTCCTGTACTGGAGTGCCAGGGTAACAGATCAGGGTGGACAGACACCAGTTTGCATCCTGATTGTTCGTCACTGTTGTTACTGTACTTTAAACCCAAATTACAACCTCTCTATGTTAGTTGTAGGCATAAACATGAGAAGGTTAATGTATCAAGTCGTGCGATAATTACTTACTGAACCTACTAGCATGTGGAGCAGTTACCTGTTAGCCCACATGTAAAGTGCTGACAACAGAAGCAGAGGGTTTTGAATCTCACAATCATAATCTGAATGACATTGATTCATGGTTTGAAATTCTCCCTGCAGTATGTAATAACGTCTTTATTGAAATTTAGCCTAAATTCTAAACATTAATGAATGCATTTATAAATTAAAAGTAGGATCAGCAGGGGATTAATGGGCGGCAGTGGCTCAGTTGGTAGAGTGGGTACCTACCGACCATAGGGTCGGAGGTTTGCACCCCAACCACATGTAGAAGTCTCCCTGGGCAAGCCCAGTAAAATTGGGGAGGCTTGCGTCAGGAAGGGCATCTGGTGTCAAAACTGTGGAGACCCTGAACTCAAAGGATAAGCTGAAAGGACAAAATCTACAATAAAAATAATGAGGAGAGACAGATTATGGGGAAGAGTGGAGTATGGTCCTGGCAGTGTAGTTAGATCCTTAGATGCAGTGAGGATGAGTAACTTGAAGAAATGTTATGGGAACTGTGAGGAGAGTGTCCAGTGGGGAAGATGTAGTGACACAATATCCAAAACTCCAAATGACACGAGGTGCACTAGGCCAAGAATAGTCCCTTAGCTCTGGGCTCCATAATTTCCTTTCATGACTTTAACTTGGTTCATATCATTGGCTTACATCAAAATTCTTTAGTGAAAATGTACTTGGTATTACTGGAGAACTCCTTGACACAGGTAACCACAGAATATTTGAACACCTGGTGGACACTCATCTGAGCTCCGTAGGCAGATAGATACACAGATAGACATAGAGCATAAACATAGCACGGTGAATCTTTTCCTTTCAATTATGTGGTTACAAGGGCTTGTGATTATCTTGATTGTTCATGGGCAGATAACAGTAATCATAATCCTTAGGAAGGAAGTGTTTCCTCACAAAACAGAGTGGCAGGCAGAGTCAGGTCAATAAACGTAGCAAGGTCCAAAACGTAGATAGTAATGGTGAACTCAGTGAAGTCTGGAAAGTTCTGGCCGCTTGGATAAGGGAACTGAGGAGGTATATAAACAAAAGAGTGAAAGCTGATTAGTGATGCAGAGTGAATGTGAAGGGACCAGGAACAGGAAGTGACTGCAAAATAAAAGGCTGAGGGAGGAGGGGAAGTTGTCGATCCTGACACCAAACAGGACATTTAAAGAATTGAAGTATTGCTAAATTAAATTTTTACATATTCATGACGCCCTATTATATGGTAAAATTCAGTCTTCTATCTACTAACTATAATAAAGTAAACTGAACCCTGTCCATTTTGGAAACTTTCTGAACTTTTGTGCCAGTCCCAACTATTTAAGTGAAGCAAGTGTGAATGGCCTATACACATGGTGTGAAAAGAGAGCTGCCCCCCTCAGTTAATCTTCCCTGAATAAATAAATCGGAAACTCTCGTGACACGTGACCAATTTTTCAACAAGTTAGTTCTGTAGTAAATATGATGTCAGTCAAATATTTTCCTCCTATTACTGTACAAAACAATACTACATGTTTGTCTAAGCTCGCATCCTCCAGGTGACGCCCACGCTGCAATAAATTCGCAGTCCCTTTGCTTTAACACCTTCTTCTAACACAGATTATTAATACCTCCCACTCCTCTGGGCACACGCTGAAGACTGTCAGAATTTCTGCAGACATCTCATGAATTCCATGCATCTGGATACAGCTGCAAAGACACATGCATCCGGTCACGTCAGAAACCCACTAGACTGTAGAACCACACTTTCTGCAGCCAAAGTGGCATCTAAGCCACAACCTTCCAATGCTCAAGAGTACAAATAGAAGGGGAAATGACAGGTTTGGGAGTGATTTTTATTTCCCCCCCCCTTGCAGGACAATGCTTTCCTAAGCACCCTAGGGTATGATTTTCATGCAACAACTGTGGAGAGCTGTTGTGATTGTTTTTCAATCAAGCGAGACAAACACTAATTAGATTTTTTTCCTTGTTTTTCACTGAGGAGCTGCAGAATTATAGGCTTCTTTTATGAAACATGGATGACTGGCATTTCTCTGATAGCTTCAGTGACACTTCTTCATTTGGCTGGCCTGCTTACTGTCAAGACTCTCTTAAAGAAATTTACAGTATACAGAAAGAGCTACAGAGAATCTGCAAATACGAAGCTTATTTGTTGTTTATTTAATTTGCTTGAACGCTTTCTTGTTGCTGCAAGATAATAAATAGGCACATTAATAAAACCCTGTTTTAATTGACATTAAGAAAACTGATTTTTACTTTGCTTTCACCCCCTGGTCTCAGCAATGTCTTCGTTTACTGTAGATGTCCAAAGACTGTATGTACATCCCGGACAGCTGAGCTTTATTCCATTCAGTTCTTAAAACCTTTCCTGCTATTTGCCCATTCAGCATTATAGACATGAATTAATAAAGCACTGTTACACTTTTTTATGTGCAAGTGTTTTGAAAGGCAAATAAAAAGTAAAAATGGAGGCATTATTATGTTTTTGGGTTGTCTGTCCTTTTTGATATCTCAGGAACACCTTGAAGGAATTTGGCACGAACGTCCACTTGGGATAAACAACCTGTTCTCATTCCCGAGGCATTGGAAAGCGTAGCTTTTGTCGAGACTTTCTGCGTTACATGCTGATGCTGAAAGTGCCTATTTGCATCAGTGATTGACGCTCAGGGCTGTCAGTGTGGTTAATTAGAAACCCTGGCGCTTCAATATTTGACGCCAAAATTGATGATGTAAAATAAAGAAAGAATAAGTCTCATCCGTTATTATTGTTTGAACCATTTTGTTTTTATGTCATTTTTCTTCCAACTTAACGTTACCCTGAAGATTTTGTGCCTGTCATATACCAACCCAAAAGTGCATCTGCAGCCTCAATACTAGATGCAATTGTTCCCAGGGTGTCAAATAATGGCATCTATTAGTAACGCCGTTAGTATGACACGCCAAAGAATGTACAGAGCGGCACACTTTGACACTTTAGGAAGCCTCCATATATGACGCTGTGGGATAAGAATATGTTGGGATAAAATAATAAGGTTTTGGTGGTCAAAGGTCAAAGTGTCTGTGACCTCATGTCCTTTCTGCCCAGTCCTTTCTCGTGAATGCAATATCACAGAAATGCCTTGATTCCTTCGGATTGGACACAGTTGTCCAGCACTCAGTCATCAACTTATAAGGTTTTGGTGGTCATAGGTCAAGGCCATTGTGACTTCACATCTGTTTATTCCTTGGAATGCAATATCTCAGATACACTTTGAGAAAAGGTTTTAAAGTTTCGCACAAGCATCCACTTGGACTCTGGCAAGGATAAACCGATTTTAGGTTGAGGTTACTGTGACCTTATGTCTATCCTGTTCTTGTCAGAAATGCCTGTAGGGTAATCATATCTGGCAAAAACACTCAGACTCATAGATGAACTGATTAGAATATGATTCTGAACAGACATGCACATTAACTGCAACTTGTAAGGTTGGAAGATTGGCACATAGTTGCAGTGCGTTAACACTAGTTTAATTTTGTTTCATTCATTTTAATGTTACATTTATATATTTTGTTTTGTCTGCTGCAAAACATAATCACTATTCATGCTACAAAGTGTTTTCAATAAAGTCTCTTATTGGTGCATAATATGTCAACACTGAAATCATCAAGTATTTCTTGCTATTGTGTCCGTAGCATGAAAAAGCAGCAGATCCATGCGTATTTAATTTATTCATTGTGATATAAGGCTATTGATATTTCTCTGATTCAGACAGATCCATGCTGCCAGGCCACTCAGATTTGTTGTGTGCTGTATTCCATGTTAATGATTGTCTGTTTCTCTACCCCCCCTCCCCCCGCCCCTCTGTCTTGCCTTGCAGACGGATGCTGCACTGATGTACGATGCCGTGCACGTGGTGGCCGTGGCTGTGCAGCAGTCTCAGCAGATCACTGTCAGCTCATTACAGTGCAACCGACACAAACCCTGGCGCTTCGGTAACCGCTTCATGGCCCTCATCAAAGAGGTAGATGCTTCTTCACCTTCTATCCCCCCCACCCCCCAACCACCTCCCCTTTCTGTCACCCTCCTCAACATCCTCAACACAGCATCCTTCACTCAGACAACCTGCTCATAGCCAAGCACATGGAGCAGGAATGTAAATAAGGCTGAGGCAGTCAAGAAAAAGGGGGAAATGAATAAATAGAAATGATTTATATATGTATTTATTCATATGGAAATCATTTTTTTTACAGTTTGTGTACATACATACTCCCCTGAAGACCATTGCCATCTTGAGCCTGCTCTCTGAATTTTCACATTAGTCACCCATGCAGAAACAAAAACACATTATTTGATAATTGCCCCTCAGTTCGCTGCATTTTTGGAAGCTGGGATGGTTAATCCAGAGCTTTCTGTCTGTGGAAAGGCTGGGGATTAGGCAACCTATATTTAGGGCCCTCTTACTCACTGTTCCCCTTTAGTTTGCACAGATCCTGAAAATACTGCTAAGAATTAAGCTGTATGGATCGAAGCTTGACAAGCACAGACAAACCACACAGATTTGGATGTATTTATATTTAGCACGCATTTTTCCACCAAGCAAATCTTGTCTTTTCTTGCCTGACCCTCCCTTGATTTCTTCTCTTTCCCTCTCCATCTCCATCTGCTGCTTCTAGGCTGTTTTTGTCCTCTGACGTGAAGCTCTCTAAGCCGATACAGTAGAGTCACACAAGAGGATGCTGGCATTTATAAGTTGAGACTATTTAGATCAATGGCCACAGTGCAGAATAGACACTGGCTACACTTTTACTAATCCAAAAATTGTGCTCTAAACAGGCTTACATGAAACTGTATTCAAACTATTCTGTCCCATAGAGGTCTGTACTATACAGAGGAGCTCACATCTATATTGTTGAAAGGAATATATATTTGGAGTGATTGTGACACCAATGCAATTCATCATAGTTGAATAAAAACATTGGAAGGAAGCACTGGAAATATGGGAGAACATGGAATCCCATCAGTTTAGACTTCCATGAAATCCAGTGTGTATTGGTCACCCATAGTGGATAAAGTCAGGTGTCCCAGAATATGAAACCTTCTGATATTAGGATTAGGGGAGGTAATTCGGGTTGTCAGTCTAGACAAATATGAGAGTATATATATCTAATACATATGAGCAATTCAGAGTGTGGTACCTTACAGAAACATGGTCAAATGTGACTTGATAGCAAAACACACAGATTGCATCCTTTAACTAGTTAAACTAATACTATGTTTTGCACTGAAAGAGAAAAGGAGAGAAAACCCAGATAATGTATAAGCTGACAAGATGATGGCTTATTTCACACTGCAACCTGGCAGTCAGTTTGAAATATTTTAATGTTTGAGCTCCGCTCACTCAAATTGGCTGTTGTGTGTTTCTGCTCAATGAGCCATCATACTTCCTTTCATACTTCAGGATTTCAAGCCAAAATTGGGGAGACTAAGCCTGTTAGTAGCATTAAGACCATGTGTGTAAACCCCTCACACTACATGATCACTTGGGCAGATATCTAGGTCATACCAGTCTAGAGTTGGGAACACCCTCTGATTGTCGGCATGGGTGAATCAGACACAAATTTGTCCAGATTATCCTGTTGTGTGGGCCCAGTGTTAGACTTTAACTATTTAGTCATTGTACAGTTTGCTCATTTAATCAGCTGTGGAGCTACTGACAACAGATGCGGTAAAATCCAAAAGACTTCACACCTGGCATCCTAAGAATCTGTTTGAACTGAAGCAGTAACAGCAGTTAAACAATGGTCCAGAATTCCTCCTGAATGTTGTGCATTTCTACCCTGAAGCCAAAAAATATTTATATTAAATTAAATTATTATTGCCTCTGTACAGTATCTAGTCCTGGACCAGAGAGCTATGAAAACACACAACACAAACAAACATCATTTAATTTAATAACTGATAAATTGGTAATTGCAAACATTTTCTGGAGAAGACCTTATTTTTCTAAATAACCTGTTACTCAAGCACTTGCAAATGTAGCCATTGTCTCTGTCAGGAGTCCCAGAATAAATGGAACAAATGCTTTCTAGCACGGTTGACTGTTGGGAATGAATAACTTCCAGATCTCTGACACCCACTCACCCATACAAGACGGGCCCTGAAGTCCCTGACTCCCAGTCTGAGCAGTACTGTGATGATTTGCTGTGCCTGAGAAAGAGCCTCTTCTGCTTCAAGCTACTTTCATGCTACATTGTATCCTATCACACCCATAAATATCTGTAAAGATCGGGTAATTGCCTCCCCACTGTTACAAATGCAGCTTCAGAGTCTCTGTAGGCACCTTAATGCTAGAGAACCCCTTTCTGTATAAACAGAAGCAGTTTGTGAAGGAGGGAGAATATAAAGAGCGTGTGTTCTTACTCTCTGACTGTTTCGCCTTGAACACTGACATCAAAAACACACTGTGTTTGAAAGGGAAGATGTCAACTTAATGCTGATGGTTGAATGTCTGATATTCTCTGTGTGTCTTTATCTTCCAGGCCCACTGGGATGGCCTGACGGGAAGAATCACTTTCAACCGGACCAATGGCTTGAGGACAGATTTCGACCTCGATGTCATCAGTCTGAAGGAGGAGGGGCTTGAAAAGGTTGTGTTTCTTTAATGTATCTGTGCCTTGATGGATCACAGGACAGGACAGTGTTGTTGATGAGAAGAAAAAAAAAAAACGTGAAATCAAGGTGTAAATGCAGCAGTGATTCAGAAGAGAGCAACATGCACGGAACCAATCTGCAGCAATACTCCATTAACACATAGGTGTAAATGTAGTCCATTATTGGAAAACTCTGGGACCTACATTAGAAGCCCAAACATTCTGGGTAACAGTGGCTGTATATGGAGTAGCATACTGTATAACCTCACTGTAGAGATCCAATTTTTTTTAAATTTGTTTTTTAAGTTGGGCTTCCACTGCTCGTCATGATGCTCCACAGATTGTAAATAGGAGACAGATGTGGACTGCAGGCAGGCCAGTTAAGCACACACTACCTACAAAGCCACAGTGTTGGAGCACGCGCAGAAGGAGGCCTGACATTATCCTGCTGAATAAATGGTCTAAGTGGTCTGCACTTATGTAACACTTCCCTACCTATTGGCACTCAAAGCGCTTCACACTGCTTCTCAATCACCCACCGTCCTGCACCACAGGAAGCTAGAGCCATTGACTTCCTGGGGAAAGATGTTGCCTCATGTATCTGTTGATGATACATATGAAAAGCAGTGTTTCTGTACCAACTTGATTTTTACAACTTCCCCATGTGTGATAAAGTTTCAGTTTAGATTCATGGATGCAGAGGCAGGTTTTCTAATGTATTCATTAACATGTTAGTCAGTAAAACACTAGTCTCTTTCCCACAAGCTGGAATCCTTACCCTTACCCAGAATTGGTGTCTGTGAGAAATGTCGGAGTGAGATGTTCAGAGATTACCTGGACTTGGTCCCAATTTGATGGGAGTATTTAAATCGAGCAAATGGGCATTTTGATGATGTTTCGGGCGACTGGTTTTGCATCCTTGTCTTCTTTACATCGCATCGAACTTATGTTATGTTTCCTGCAGCAAAAACTACTCTCTGGCCAGGCACCACCCCTCACTGAAATTAAGTTGAGCTTTTCCCCATGTCAGAAAGCTACTGACTCAGAAAATCCCCCGCTTGTGTGTAAACATGCAGTGTGTCACATAGAGGCTACTTAAAATAAGAAAAAAGTTTCAAGCAAATTGACCACTCGCATTTCAGTTTTAAAAACAATCCATTTCTAAAAATTGATTTTTTTTAACCTGTTATGCAGTTGTTTAGAGAGCTGTACTCACATTTGGTACCAGGTATTTCCTACTGCAGATCTAGTACCCCCTCAATAAGGCTGGTTGTCATAGCAACATTGCATAACATGCCATAGGTCAGTCTTTGGAACCTGACAGAGGCGTTACCAAAAAAATACCAGGCACTGTAGGTAAAATTCACCCAAGTATGACATTTTTATCATTTATTAAATGGATCAAAGGTGAACTATGGTCTGTTGTCTTTCAGCTGTGAAAACATTTGAATTAATTATGTTTCTGTCAGGTTCGTCCTCCTATTTCGACTTGAGACGGTTACATATTTTCCCTATGGCACCAACTAACATGGACATAGTATTAGACATTTTTATCATAATCTGGATGATCATAATTACATTAATACTATTAAATTTACATTCAGAATAATAATACATGAAATACAAATATTTAAATAAAAACCTTGTTGATTATGTTCTTTTAGTGTCAGAGCAGGGTCTTTCCAAACTTTGATTTGATGCATCTGCCTACAATGTTATTACAAAATAGGGGTTTTTAAATTAATGTTCAGATGCTTGTCAAACTGTTTATTCCTTAAGGGGAAACACACAGAGATGTTTCACATTTGATTTTGTCATTGTGAACCTCACTACATGCTGTGTTGGCAGTAGTTATTATTATTTAGACAGTACATCACATTTGGGCAAATACACAAATCTTCTCACATTATTTTCTTTGTATCTCTTCATCAGATCTTACGTGGGAGGAACTGAAACATGAGAAAATACATTTAAATGTAAAACGAGGCCTGAGAAACACTTGTTGAGATGCTTTAATTTCTTCTTTTGCTCAATTAACACACTTCCAAGTCAGTAAGAGACACTAATGTTAAAAACCAGCAGTTCTGTTCGTGGAAAAGCCTCCATGACGGTTTAGAGCACAGAGCAGTGGGCCCAAATCCCCCAAACTAATGTTTTGAAACTTAACAGATTTCACAGTTGGGTTTCAACCCATGGACATTGTTTCAGAATTGAAACTAGGGCACAAAAACCAAAGGATTTACAGTGTTACATTGCACCACGACCATCTTTTTCCGATGTGTTTTACTTCTGTATATTTAGCCATTGCTTGTGCACAGTCAATCCTCCAAAGGACCTCTCTGACCCAGTTGCCAGGAGATTTGTAATGCAACTACAAAGCCTTGATAAGAGCTATGTACTGTAATGAAAATAAATTGGATCCATCCATCCAAGGAGTACATGAGGATCAAACTGCCATCTGATGGCTCAGAGTAACACGCTGAGCGAGCCTGAAGTTACCATCAATTTAAAAGAATGTTCCTTTTTATCCCTCCCCACTCTTTGTTGCAAAGTTCAAATCAGAGCTAGTCAGGAAGGCTTAGAAAGGAGAGGGATGACATGTGACAAAGGTCCAGACTTAAATTTAGGACTTCTCATCAGTGGCACATTCAGTAATTCACTGAGTCACTGAGACAGGCCAAACGTGACATTTAAATCATGAAGGCAAAACAGAATAGAAATACAATTTAAATCAAACTCTTCCTCATCAAAGGAAGCCAATATATGGAAATAAGTTAAATCATAAAATATGTATGAAAACTTCTTCAAACAGTACTCTCATGTCCACATGTACATCAAATTAGTTATTTTTGGCTTAAATCATTCTTCCTATACAACTACACTGTAAAGATAGAAAACACTAGTCAAGACCAAACCCAATCACTGTCTTGCTTTAAAACAAAGTGTCATTTAGGTGTTTCCATAGATTGTGTTTCCTTACGAAGACCATGCTGTGGACTATATCCTGTTTGTTGCCACATCATTCACTGTTTAGACTTGAAGTTAAGGGACAATCTGATGGCTGAAAGCACAGATAATTGAAATCTGTCTGAATTGTCTTACAAAGAGCCTATTAGATTGTTGTTGGATCAAAGATTTAGACTATGTTTATCTTATTTATTAAGTAATCTCATTTTTTTTCTAATATCTGTGCATGGTAAGAAGAAGATTGTGTTTTTCCCAGATTTTTATAAAAATAGACGACAGTGAAAAAACAGGACATATAACCAGTTTTTTTAAAAAAAACTACAGGAATGAGATGAAATACAATCTTGCAATGTTGGAGTAATAGATACATGAGGTTGGAGCCTTATCAAGAGTAGAAACACGGCACAATGAAGCTCATCTCACAGCTCCGCAAAGTTATCAGGGTGACAATCATTTTATCCTCCTCCACAAAGAAAAATTCCACTTTGCCAAACTAATCTTGCAGAATTTTGCACCTCATGCATTTGATTGCTTAACTTAGCACTTTGCCAGATGCTGGTGCTTTGCCTTCCTGCAAATTCTGAGCCATGTTCTACTGTTTTGCAGATGAGACTGTAGTATTTTTGCAAAAGCCCTTTGTATTTGTAAAAGTGTCCTACCCATCTAATCTCATCTGAACATGGCCTTACATTCTCTTGCTTTATTGAGGGATCCTAGAAGGAAAAAAAAAACTGTATCTTTGCTATGAATATATTCTATGCACTTGATACAGACGTTTGAAGTAACACAAATGCGTGAACCACCTTCTGCTTTTATGTACTAATTTCGCTTCTTCCAAAACTAAATCCAGACTCTCCTTATATATAGCTTTTCCTAGAAGTCTCCAGTGTGCTACAGTCAATTTAAGATT
Source organism: Channa argus (assembly GCF_033026475.1). Classification (NCBI taxonomy): domain Eukaryota; kingdom Metazoa; phylum Chordata; class Actinopteri; order Anabantiformes; family Channidae; genus Channa; species Channa argus. Next base: position 24,868,783 of record NC_090203.1, read on the forward strand.
CATTATCGGCAGGAAGACAGCCTGCTAACACAGCTGATACAAATATTATTTTCGCATCCAACTGCAAACACTTCACATTTCGGCATCCTCACCGGTGCTTGCCTCTCAGACAGCTCCTGACCTCTGGTCTGTGTTCTGTGTGCTCCTGCACCTCCATGAATAATTAACTCTATTAATAAAAAAAAAACCCTTCAGAAGCCCTCCAGCCTCATGAAGCCTGAATTAAACAGTTGATTTGCAATTAAAAACCCTATCTCGGGCTCTTGCACAGGGGCATCAGAGAAGCCCTGAAGAGTGTGTGGCTAATGTGTGGGTCGGAGTGTTTATGGTCGCTTCTAGTAAGGCTCAGGGTGCCGGAATAGCATGTAGGGGATGATGGGGAGATGGTGGTGTTGAGACTATTACTTTTACTTCCATCCTCTTCTCCCTCCTGGCTTCCACAGCATGTCCCCTTCTCCTTTCAGCCCTCCTCAGTGTTGTCCTCCAAAAACCCTCCAAAAGGCTGTGTGGCCAATTCAAATGCTAGATCACCCCAAACATTATTCCCTGTGGGACAGTGTGACCCCTAACAGTGTGGAGAGTTCACACGGTTATCAACCATCCTCAGGGATGCTGATAATACTCTCTGTATCTAGAGTAGAATGATGTGGCATCTATTTCTTCTTCCATATTGTTTTTTCTTTTTGGCACTAACCATTGCTGAATGTCGATCACTTTTTATGAATGTAATGCTCATGGGCGTCAATGCTCTTGCAAAGCTTTAAATTGCTGACTTGTGTATAGAGATGGATTTAAAATGGCATAATGACAGATGTACCAAAATCTGACTATTTTGTGCCAGATCACCTTTCAGAATTTCAGCAAATAAGCCTCGAGGGTAGCAATATTGGTCATCGTCTAATTTTGTGTTTAGACACATCTCTGCATGCTTTTACTATAAAGACGAGCCACAGAGAATGAGTCCAGTTTGTTCTGTTTGTTGCAATGGTAAGCTTTTTAGCTGAGCAAGCCATGTTCATCAGAAAACCAGTCATGACAAATTCACTCAACAGGAGAACCAGCAGAAAGTTCTGAATGTGTTGGCCAAGGGCTGCTGATTTTTATGAGGGGCACATAGTAAAATACCAAGTCACATATAAATAGGACCTATGTAAACAGTTGTTAGATGTAAATGTGCATTTATTATGATAAAGCATAGTTTCAAAGCCATTACCACAGCCAACAACGTCCCAAGTACCCCACCTACCAGATCCATTCCCTGAGATCAGAGTACAGATTTTCCAAAAGGTCAGAGTCAATCTGGACTTGATCTCAGAATTTTGACTTACATATATGTTTTTCATCATGACAAACCATTCTTGCAATTTGGATTTTGGAACAAGATTGTAATTGCATAAGCTGGTCAGTATAAATATTGAGTGGAAGCAGATGCCAAGAGTTCAAAAGTGGCAGATGTAGAAAGGATTGAGCCTGAAGGAAGATTTACAGTACTGCTTTTATCAGGTCTAGATTTTGCTTTGAAAACCTATTTTCAGTTTTCAACAATGACGAATATTTAGAAGAGCTAAAACTACGCAACAAAAGAGTTCACAGCAGTGACTGGACCACAGACTCTAAACAGACTGGGACTAGGCAAGAACTAGCTCTTGAAAATCATTCAGAATCCGGGAACCTTCTCTAATAAGAATCAGTTTGGTTTAATTACCAGCAGTGTAAATCATTTGCACACCAGTCAGAGTTGCAGGTGACTACAGGGATGCCCAGAGGTTTTTCAAGGGTGGCCAGGCTGATGAATAACAACTCCTACATCACAGGAAACACAGTAGAAAACATGAACCACACGCCAAATAACACAGCAGACAGTATCACATGTACACTGCAGTGCAGTCAGTGACAGGTCCAATATGGCCAAAACAAAGTATGACGTGACTTCATGATGAGGGTGAATTTGCTCTATATTGTTTCTGCATGATTGAAGAGGCGTATTTTACATGTATTGGTCGTGGAAGCTATACTTAAAAAGCTGTATACTGTTTTTCAGATTGGTACCTGGGACCCTCCAAGTGGCCTGAACATGACAGACAACCAGAAGGGGAAGACAACTAATGTCTCTGATTCCTTATCAAATCGATCCCTGATTGTCTCCACGATACTGGTATGTTTTTTCATTTTTTAATCCATTAATTGTGTTTGTTTTTGGAGCTGTTGTTGAAATCATTGCACCACTGTTATCATTTGTTTTTTATCATTTTCTGTTATGCAGCTGTTATATTTTGATGTTTTGTTTTATTTTGGGTGACGGTAGGGTCCATTAAGAGGACACTCAAAACTTTTTGTTTTTATTATAATTTTTATAATTATCTCAAGTTAGTCTTAGTAATTAGTCTCAAGTGATGGAATCACAAGTGGACGGCACTAAATACAAGTGTGAACGAGTTCATAAAAATGCAAACATTCACTCACTCAGGTGGTTTTGATCAGCTTGATTGGCATCAATCTACTCTCAGATGGGAACAATCCGAGAGCATATGGTTTCTCCCAAAAGATGTCTCTGTGACGAGAGGGAAAACATATTTCACATACATATATAAAAAATAAACAGATTTTGTTACCATATCTGAGAATCTTACAGTTTTGTAACCATTTTACATTTTTTTATCCACTTTCTAAATTTCTAATCATTTTGGACTAAAGCACAGGTTTAACTTCATTTCTCCTGAATGATTATTCTTGCTCTACTTTGTGTGATTGAACAATGAAAGAAGATCAAGAAGAGGGAAAAAGAATAATATGGAGCCACAGATGACTGACTGCTCCCCAACAAAGTTCTGTTTAATATTATATATAGCAATTTCTTTAATACCGTTTTAGCCATGTAATGTAATGTAAGGCATATTCTCCAATAATTTTAAAACAAGCTCACTTCCATTTAAAACAGGTACTTTGAGGAAACTGAGCTTTAAAATTGTTCACACTACAATACAGTTGACCAAACTTTTAGATGTGCCAGAAATTGATTGCCAACTGATTGATTGTCTAAAAGAAGAATTATTAATCATTCAGGGGACTAATTGAGTAACAGGAACCTGCTCACACATCAAGTGATAGCTGCTATGGCTACATTTTACCCTGTTAGCCCAAATTTGGTCTGAACTAGTCATTTTATAAAATTTGGCTAAGCCGGGACTGTGTCTGTCTGGCTTAACTGTTGCTCCATGTATTTCTTAGGACAGGTTTAGGAGCAAAGGTTTGGACTACAGGAAGCTCAAAGTGGGAATTTAATGCATTTCTCAGGAGACATGGACAGTAACCCCTAATTTGTTCCTAATATGGTCTCTGATATGTATAGAAAAAAAAAAAATTCTAAACACTGTTGAAATGAGTGTATTAGATATTTTATCGTGCACTCAATTAAAATTAAATGAAATTCTGGTTTGTGTTTGCTCATTAACTTTGATATATTTGGTATCACGCATACTGTAGCTACAGGAAAAAAAAAATATAAGGACTTGCAGTGAACTAAACAAATATAGAAAGTATTTGGTTTGAGGCGGTTTATGCTCTGTACAGCTCATACTGTAGCGGCAGGAAGTTTTCACACCACTGTGGCCAGTTATGCCACTAAAATCTAGACCTTGGTATTGTTTTTTTCATCCCAGGCTGATGTTTTGCCTTATGTGCGTAAATAACTATGATTTTATTTTTTGATCCAAAGTGTTTTGTCATTGTTGTTCATTCTTCTTCCAATGGTTCTATTAAGCTCATGTTAGAACATAGCCTTGGCAGAACAGATCAGTGATGAGTTACTGTCCAGCCTGTTCTCACTCCCAGTCCCTTCTGTGGTGCTCGTTTGCAATGGTGATTCTCATTGTAGTACAATGGAAACCATAACACTTCAATATTTGATGCCTAAAGCATCGTGTAGAATATAAAGTGAAAAGGTCTCATGGGGAGGTGGACGGGGAAGCGGATGGTACAACAAGACACAGGACTTTTCCACTGGAGATGATGTGCACTTTAATGACCATCAAAACGTATTAAGTAGTTACTATAATAAAGAAGTAGACACTGACATTGTCACTGTTTGTAGCATTTTGTTTTTCTGTAATTCATCTTGTAACTTTACTTTACTCTGAAGTTTTTGTGTTGACTAACCTAACCTTACCCTGAAGTTGTTTTCCCTAACTCTAACAGTTTGTGTCAATATGATACGCCAAAGGACTTAAAACAGCAGTACAATCTGACGCCTTAGGAAGCGTCAATACCTGACGCTGTGGGACGAGAACGTGTTGTTCTGTCACATGATAGTTGAATACGAACGAGAGCCTGCCAGCAGTGCATGTTAAACAGGCTGCTCCGTGGTTGTGTGTGTCCTCCTGTCTTTCTCTAAAGAGAACTGCATGCTTTGTCCACTGTTATCTCGGATTTCTGAGTTATGAAACCTCCAGTATTCAAACTGTTTCCTCCTTTTGCCATTTTGTGCCATCAATGCAAACATTAACTATTGCATCCTTAAATGTCTGTTTACAAGCAGTATTTTCTGCTTTAAGCTAGACCAATTACAGAAAGCTTGTAAGAGCTCTCAGCCCTAACAGACTCCCTCCAAAGATGTCTTTTCTTATAAAGAAAAATCTTTTAGTGCTTTGCCTGTGCTGCCCTTCCTTTTTAAAAGACTTTCTAGGGATTTTGTTCTCCCACTCAGTTGAAGGAGAGTACCCCAAAGCGCTGCAGTCCCAAATTGCCAGTTGACTTCACCACTGTGGAAGAGTCCAATTTTGTGGGAGCAGGTTCAGGCAAAGAAAATTGACTGATTGATCACCCAATAAGATTTCATGGTCTACGGATCTGCTTCCTATCGACCAGTTTATCAGGCGTGTTATTGTCTCTCCTGCCAGTGGTGGCAAAAAACAAAGGAACTTGTTTTTGTTGACACCAAAGTATACACCTTACAAAACAGAATGCAATGCTGTGCAAATCATTTGAAACCTTCATTTGGTTAAAATTATGACTAAAGTAATATCGTGAGAGATGTCAATGTTTTGGGAGAAAGTTTTTCACGTCACCTCAGTGGTTTAAATTGAGCTCATATCTGCTTTTAGTACGGTGGCCCCTGATGGCCCGAATAGCATCGCATTCAATTATTATTTTTCAATCTGGACCTTTTAGGGTACAGAGAATTCGCGATTCCATGCATCTTTTAATAACATAATTTACCGTAGATAATGAGGTACCAATGTTTGTTTTTTTTTTCACTGTGTTTTAGCATTACACAATATTTTGTTTTGTTCTTTTGTTGCCCCTTTCATTTTCATTTTATACTGCAGCCCATCTCTTTTTTGGAACTTTTGTTATAGCAAACAAATCCCCAGATTGTCTCTTTTTATCACTACAACTTATGCCATCTCGATGCATCAAGGCTAAATTATTCCACTAGGGTGACCTTATGCCCCTTTTCACTCCATTTTATCAACAAGCAGTGGTACAGTTTTTTTTCAGGAATCCACTGCACACTGCACATTGAAGTACTTCCATAAGAAATGGTTCCAACATGCACATTGTGTATTGTACAGTTCTGTCTGTCTACACATATAAAGCCTCTGCCACTTTACACGAGTATTAACATATTGACATTGAGCTGCATTGAGGACCGGTAGTCACTTCTTGGGTTGCTTGTTTCTTTACTCAATCTCCTGCTTATGTGCACAGGTTCCATGTATTAGCAATGTATCTGTGCCTACCATTGGTAGGTGTGAGGGCCACAACAATGGAGGGAAACTGCTTGAAGCAAGCAAATTAAAACCATTTATGATCCTGTTATTGAGGAGGCAAGCACAAAAATAACAATATCAAGTAAATTGCAGGTTGTCATTATTTATCGTGGGCCTTCTTTCCTTCCATGCGTGCTGTGAAGTGATTGGATTGCAGTTATTAGCAAAGACTCTGCAGCTGTAATTGCTATATCAGGACTGAGTCATGGGGAGATGTGTGATGGCTGTGTGCAACAACGAAAAAAGGAGGGAGGGCTGACAATAATTGGGTTTGTTACATTTGATTGATGCACACTTTCATCTGGCTTCTCATCATTTTCCCAGGGATTATGTACTATAAAACATGATGTAATTACTGTTGAGATTTTGGCATATCAACAGTTTATCTGCTTTGGAAATCACTCCAGCAATGTTGCGGTAGAAACAAAGTACCTTTAGGCTAATGGCTGGAGCTGCAGATAATATACTGTGTAATATTTTAGAGAGAACCAGGAGCCGGCCTGCTTCCACTTACTGTGTGCTGAAACAACCCATATTGTATTATTGGAACTGGAGGAGAGTGATAGAGCAACATGCAGACTGATCTGAAATACAGAATAATGTAAAAAACCTAGGGTTACTGATGCAAAATATTAAATTACAAACTTCCACCAAGAATCCTAGAAAAAAGACACAGTGTGAGGAGATGGTACAATGACCTGATGTCCTTGAAAGTACAGTACAGTAAAAATGAAGATGCTATACAAACACTGTTCTACAAAATATTTGATTTATCAGTATTATCTAAACAGTAACAAACCTTTTCTGTACACTTGTGCAGGTAGGCTGATTGAAGCATGTTGGAGCCAGCTGCAAGTTTTGTTCATTCTTTATTATATCAGGGGTGTTTGTTTCATTTCTCCTAACTGTGTAGGCATTGCTACTGTCTGCACATGTCAGTGTCACATTAAATTGTACTTATGATTTTTGTGATGTCTACCAGTATCTTACAGCAAATTCTCTTTCAGCCAGTTTCCTTTTCCTCTTATTACCTTTATATGATCAATATTTAATATATATTAAAAAGGTATTAAATTGTGATTCATTGTGATTTCCTGTAGATTTAACTTTTTCACATACAGTATATAAAATAGAAAAAAAGTATACAAATATTTAGAGCAGGGAACAGACAGAGTGGAGGCTAGTACTGAGTTTGGGGTGTCCACCTCCACCAACCACACCCCCCGAGAAGCGTCTGGTTTCTTGCTTTTTACCAATGAGTTTTTAGAGGCTTTTATTCATCATCATCATCATCATCATTCTTCACAAATGAATGTGAATTTAATAGAATGGTTAGGGAATCCTAATTTATTGTTAATAACAAAGTTTTACTTTTGGTGTCATTTCCGGTACCTTTTCTCAAACATTTATCAAAAAGGAAAGAAAATGCCAACCAGTTTTGTTGATCAGTTTAGAGCTTTATGGCACATAGAATTTAAAGTGTCATTTCCATTTGGCTATGTGCATTATAGGCAACTCTTCTTAGATGTGACGTGAAGTAACAAACCTAGTGCCAGTAATCAGACTTTCCACATTCAGAAACGAGACAGATGTAGAAAAATAATAAATAAATAAGACCAGTTACATTAATTACAAGAGCATACTTCCAAATAGGTAATGTAAAGGATCATTAAGCTAAATGCCAGAGCTATCTAACATATGTTGTTAACATATCATTGTGATTATCTGCTGTGTCATGCATCTCATTTTTCTAATATATTTCTAGTAGCCAGTGTTGCCATGAGCTGATCATCTGTGGGACATTAACCAGACTGTAACAACTATATTAACAGACTCCTTATGAAAAAAAAAATAAAAATTCCGCTCATAGATTTACCATTTCAAAGTTTACTTAAAAGATCCTGCATTGTAAAATACCACCCAGCAATGTGCACTGCATCTCCAGGCTATAGTGGCAAATTCTGTAAGGATGGTATCACGGTCCTTTCACTGTGTCTCATCTCAAGCATAAAATGAATGGAATGGAATAAATGAAAGGAGCTAAATCAACCACAGCAGCAGAGAGGAAGCTGGTAGCTCTGGCCCCAAATGAACAAATTAATCATTTCAGCTGATATGTTAATGAGTTAAGAGACACATGAACTGATGTCTCATGTTATACCCTCTGGGTTCGTCCCCATGGAACTGTTGCTGTATCCACTCTCTCACGTTATGCTTCCAGTACAACAAACCTGTATACTTGACTCAGCTATGGATATGAATTATTGTACATACTCACTCCTGCTGGCACTTTAACCTGCCACAGAATGGAGAAGAAAGTGCTTTGGTGATAGGCAGATTTGTTCATGTAGACGAGTCAAGGTAAATGACTTCAGTTAAACTTTAAAATGTTGGCATTATGCAGCCTGCTACAACATTTTGAGTGGTTACCGCAGCATTTTTACATACACTTTACACTGGCATAACATGTTAGTGTGTCCTGAATTCTTGTGGCCTAAAACGCGCACAGCATCCAATATTTAAAATACTTAATCCGTTTAGAAGTCCGCACATATTTTATGCTGACAGAATTTTCCATTGAACATCCACTACTAAGCACACGAGAAGCTGAGGGTGTGTCTGCAGCATCACTGTGTGCAAATGCTGGAGGCAAAGCTCTATTTTCAGAAAAGGGTTGCTGTCAGCCGCTCTTAGCTTGTTGAAAGTGATCCAATCTTAAAAGTTGGAATGTGGCAAAAGAAACTGATATAGCCCCGACTTTTCTGCAGTTCAACTAATTCCTAATAACTATTTCCTGTATTAAGAACCTATGATTTTAACTCTGCACATCAGCTTAAATGGATTTTAGCCCATTCCTATTTACAGAACAGCTTCAGAGATGTTGTTGTCTTTCTTGCTTCAGGTCCTTACACAGCCTTTCTGTGGTTAAGCTCAGGACTATGACTGAGACATTAAAGAGATTGAATGTTTTACACCCATTCTTTGGTAGAAGTGTGTGTTTAGGGTCTTTATCCTGCCGCATGATCCACTTTCTTTTGAGCCATAAGTTCACAGATAGATACTTGTATGTTTTCTTGTTGAACAAGACAGGACCAAAATCATGATAAACAGCATACTTTGGCCTCTTCTACCAACATAACATTTGTCCAACCGCTGTCTTCTTTTTAGAGAGAGGTGGCTCCTTGCATGTTCAGCATTGTGGTTCATTATTCTCCTAATGGTGGACTCATGCACATCAGACATTATACTGGGGTTTCTTGTTTCTTGTGAACTATTCCATGCTCTGCCCTTTGTTGGTCAACCACTCCTTGGGAGGGGAACAATGGCATTAAATCCAGTTGGAGGCGAAACTCTTTAAAAAATGTTTCGTATTTTTTTCCAGCCTGGTGATCGTAAACAACTCTTTTTTTAAGATCTTCAATATTTTCTTTTGTTCAAGCCATGCAAATTGTTGGTCACCTAGGGTGCCACCAGCTGGAGGGGAGCCAAAAGAGATGCATTTGTTTTAATTTTTGTTATAATTTGCAATCGCATTTAAGGAGCAGCCTTTAGTATCTGCATAAACACATTTTCTTTTTAAATACATGGAAGGATATTACATACATCAGACAGCTGCGCTCTGAAAGAGCAGTCAAGCTTAGTAAGGGTCAGTATGAGAGACAGCTACCTGCAGCAGCTTTGAGGGAAAGATGTTGTGCGTGGGGGACAGCGAGTTGACAACCACCCACCCACCCACCCACACACACACACACACACACACACACACACACACACACACTCACACACACTCACACACACACAGAGTGCGCTGCCCACACAGCTCCACCTCCCTTCCCTCAATCCGTCTCATCAACTGTGTTACCAATTAAGCCACATTTATTACTATATGTGATGACTTTTAGGAGCCCAACAAAAAAGTGACTAGTGACAAATCTATCCACTTGTTGGTCAGACTTTAAGTGCGTACTTTCAAAGTGAGTAAATGTGCTCTCACGTGGCTGTAACTTGTTCAGTGTGTGGAGGACAAGACAACAGCACGTTGAATCATGAATGAGCTGCAAATGTGCCTTTTATTTCTTCTTTCTTTCTTTTTTTAATCCACCACAAAACAAAACAAATACAAAAGAATTAACAAATCACACAATACAAAACATAACAGCATAACAACAGTGTGATATACGAGCAAAAGAAAAGACACGTGTTACCTATGTACAGTGTATGTTTGCTTGTGAAGGTGCATTGGGGTTGGAGGACCGGGGAGGGGTAGTGAGGGGGAAAAGGAAAGCTACTACTACTACAACTACCACTACTACTAGTACTACTAACAATATTATTGATAATAATAATAACTATAATCACAATCAATTACTACTGCTAAAAATAATAATGATGGATATTGATAAAAGTGATGGTATTTATTTAAAACAAAAAAAGGGATCATGACTAGTCTAATATTTTGCTGTTTGTGGCGGGGGTGTGTGTGTGTGGACATGTGCGTGGCTTCAGTCCCAGGCATTTTGTTTGAGTTGAAATGTTCTAGAAATGGGTTCCAAGCTTCATTGAAGTTTGCTGTGTTGTTTTTGTATGTAGCTGATGTTTTCTCTATGGTTATGTTTCTGTGTGAAGATATGTCCAGTGACTGATATGAAGTGAGGCATTAGGCTTCCAGTTTTGAAAAATAATTTCCTTGGTGATTGTTAAGGACATGAGTACTGGGTTTTTATATTTAACTTAGAAATTATCAACTTCTGAGATGTTGCCAAGTAAACAGAGGGATGGAGATGTGGGGATTCTGCAGCCCAGGATAGCGGAGAGTCTCTCTGTCACAGCTACCCAGAAAGAAAGCACCGGGTTGCAAGCCCAAGTGCAAATGTTCCTAAAAGACCCATCAATAATCAGTAGAAGTAATCCCCATGTCCAGATGAACTACTATTTCATTTCTGTTAAACACTATAGATTTAAAGAGAAAATGTCTTGTTACATTTATTGTTATTAGAGTGAGTTGATTGCAGTGTTACAGTTGACATCATCTAAACTCCTAATGATGAAAAACTCCACCGGGTGATGTCATCTGCATGGGTTTGTGAGCTAAACGCAGCGAAATACTTAACTATTGCTGTATTTGAACAGCAAAGAATGAAAACTCATGAAGCTAAAAAGGTGAACAGCGCTGTAGCAGAGGACATATGCATCAATCACATTACTGCGTAGCCTTGTAATATTATTTTAAGAAAACTAAATTCTTGATCGTGTTCTCTCCCTGGTATAGAAAATTGTATTGAATATCGATATTTTTCGACGTACAGTACTGAAGTTAGAAATTCCAGTAAATATTGTGACATCCCTACACTGCAGCATTAAAAGGTCAAAATTCTCTGGGGCACAGTACAGAAAACAGAGGAAAGAGGTAGAGAACAGGAAAAGAAAAATCTATTCATTAAAGTAATACAAGAAGGGCTTGGACGCCTAAGGCGCCAAAAAGTCCGGAAACGACTCCTAAGCCTTGACACACTTTAACAAACCTGTGTTTGTCAAGATCCGACTTTGATAGAGAAGACCCAGATTTCTCTTTTTTAAATTAGTTAGGACCTCCTTCCTTCACAGCTTGTTATTCCAGTCACACTCACATCTGATTGGATTGACAGACTAATCTCCCCCTAAATGAATTGATAATCCTAGTGGTTAGGATCATTTTATCAGAAACAAATATTTATTGTGAAACATTCTCCATAATAAATAATTAAATGTATATACTTTTGTCTAATCGGCTCAGCTGAAGTCAGTTTGTCTACATTTCTGATTTTTGCATTTGTATCTGATCACGTATTTGGTCACATTTATCCAGAAAATCCACAGGGCCTAAATAACAATACACAGTGTCTGTCTTACAGCTGGAAGATTCCAGGTTTGAATCCACCTACCAGCTGCTGTGGTGGTCTGGTCTGTGTGGAGTTTGCATGTTCTTCCTGTGCTTACTCCAATCAGCCACAACATTTGCTTTTTATTTTTACCCAATTCTATTTACACAAAGAATTTGGCTTTGATTCTTCAGTGCAGTCCTCAGGCAGTCTTTGCACCTTTGGTTCTTTAAATACATTTTCTAATGATATTAAAAATATAAATACACCCTAAAAATCTTCCTTCCTGCCAGCTTATTACCGTCACATGAGCACTGAAAATTCTATCCATTTAATGTGTTAAAAATAAGTTCACAAAATATCTTTGATAAATAAATATATAAATGTCTTCCACTGCATGCTACGAGCACCTAGCTCATTCAGTTTGTTTGTTCCAGTCACATTGCATAGAAGAGAATCAACAATACTAAAATAAGTGTTTAAAATGAGTCAAATAAAGCAGTATCATTTGTTTTTGAAGAGACACAGAATCCATTGTTTCTAATTTGTCAGAGAAGAAGCTTTTGTGCTTAAGAAGAGTCTGCAGTGAGGCATGGATGTGATAGCACTTTAATTAGGTTGGCTTTACAGAGATACATGGCTTCTCCTTCGCTCTGTTTTTAATTAAATATACACTATCCCCGTCTACACCTTGCCTCACTGCAGGAGCCTGGAGAGAGTCTGCATATTTCTGTCTGTATGTAACGTGAATGTAGAGTGGTGGGGGAGGGTCTAAAACCTAGATCGTCCTTCACATGTCTCTGATAGGGACCCAAGGTCAGTGCAGGTTAACAGTACATGTTATACAAGTACAGTAGAGATCCTAACTTGGTTAAGAGTCATAATTTGTGTCCCACAAAGTCATAATAATTATAATAATAAAACTGTTGAGACACATCACAATCTCTACATTATATGCTGTGAGTTTCAAATTGTCAAGGAACATTTTATTGGATATGTTCAGTATGAATTTTATTTCTCGAAAAAAATCTCCAAACTTGCAAAGGTGTTTTATTTAGATGGCCACAACACTTGGTTGGGGTTAGAGAAAGACTGATCTAGAACCACTTCACACAAGTGTTTAGTTTTTATTAGACGAAACCACAAACAGGAGATATTTTGCATCTGAACAAAAATGCAAACAAGTTTGCTATTTATTTAAATCAGAAAGTAATTTTTGAAGAAAGGGCTTAAATGGATTCTGTACTGCAAGAAGATATTTCGCTTGAAAAGAAATATACTGTCTGGTAACATTTGACTGATCAGCATATTTGTGATGTGACTTGATATTAATCAACTTATCCTCATTAATAGAATTCTGGAATTGCGATTATGGTGCCTATAATAAACATTTTGCCCCACTTATTTTTTTATTTCATGTATTTGCAGTTGCAGTTTTGCAGACTAATAATTTTTATGAGGTTGCTGCAGTTATATCAAGGAAAGAACTTCAGTTGTGTGTTTACCAATGTACTTTCCTGATATAATATTGCACATGTTTCAAGATGGGTAACTCACAATGCACAATTTTACAATAAGAAGTATCCAAACTGATGTAGAAGAACAAAAATGCTTTTCAGTCTCTATATGTACATCTTTGAATAGTTTAGCAACTGCCTCAACACTGACACTAAAAGTATGTGTTGACCTAATGGTACTAAACGTATAGTTTCAAATAACTGGACTTTTAGTATCACTATAGTATGTGGTGCTATTTGATATAACAACACGTCCTCATCCCAGTGTCAGAAGACTGTTTCCAAGGTGTCAAATTGTGCTGCATTTCCACATCCTTTGGCCTGTCATCCTAATGCCACAGGTACACTTCGCATTCCTAATTGGACGCTCATGAAGCGCCACCATCTGATGCCATGGCATTGACTATACATACACAAAAAAACTGCACTAGTGTTAGGGAAAACGATTTCAGGGTTAGACACTAAAACCTTCGACTAGGACAAACTACATAAAAACAAAACACATACATAGTGATAATGTCCCACACCTACTTTAAACTAGAGTCAAACCCCGGATGGTTTAGGTTTCAAAAGCTTAAAGCATTGGGCTTCGCATTGTGCTTCACTGAAAATGTTGTGGATCGATCACTGACAAATGGGTATTTGTCAGCATCTACCATAAAAGGACTGGGAAAAGCGATGCTTTTCGATGCCCTGGGAATGACAACGGCTGGTCATATAATGGGATTTATACTTGAATAGTCATTGGAAGGACCTCTATTTAGAAAGGAGGAATTTGAAAAATAGGAAAATGTAATGTTTCATTCTCACACTGAAGTAGTTACAGTGGAAACTGCAAACTAAAAATATCCACCTAGAATAATACATATATTAAAGCAATGGGAAATGCTTTTATTTTCATTTATTTTATCTATTTCTTGGAGAAATAATTAATGTTAACATTTTGTAAATCCATGTATCTCGATGTTTTATTTACTGCCTCTGAGACCCCACAGCACAGACTGCACACGCAGTGCATTAAACAGAATATGCACTGCGTATTATCTCATTGGGCAACATGCTTGTCTGTCAGATTATGTACTTCTGTGTGCCTGTGTTGGTACGATTAATTGGGATTAAAGCATGTGAATAGAAACTAGAGAACCATTCTGTTTAAATCAAAACATGCCATTAAAAATCATTTAAGCAGCGTGTCTTTTGAAGCTGTGCTCATAAAATCTCTGTGGGTCAGTGTTGGCCTAAATCAAGTTTCATAATTATTGCATCCTTTCAGTGACTGGAGCAAAAAAGAAAAAAAAAAAAAACGGGTTTAATCAGCTCTCAATGCTGTACGAAGCTCAGTCTTGGACTATTTTTTGAAATATGTAACGTGTAACATTTCTCTTATGTTGTGGCTACTTATCCAAAAACACACATTCCAACCTCTCCATGCACCATTTCCAGTTTCACAGATGAAAGACAAGGGCTTTTATGGCCACAAAGAATTAGAGGTATTGCTGACTCTTTCGGTGAGAGGTGCTCTTTGTTAATGTGTTAATGTGTCCATCCGCTGTTTATGATAATTACAGTCTTTCACAGTTGACAGAAGGTGAGAGGTCATAAGCTGCTAATGGGCTCACAATAGGTTTTGTGTGCTCTCAACATGCTAGATAACAGTTGTTCCACTAGTTAACGAGAGAAGAAGGAAAGAAATAATGATTTGAAAGGTGTGAAAAGTAGTTTTTTTTTTTTTTCACTGTTGCTGTGGTTAAAAGGTCCTTTCAGAAAGAATAAAACCAATTTAAATCACAAGATGTATATGCACAGTGTAAACTACCAATAGAAAGTTCACGTCCAAATGAATTATAAATCAGAGACGGTCGTCCTGTGAAATAAAAGTATGTGCCATTCACAAAAACAAAAAAAACCCAGCATGTTCTATTACTTGGCTGCAACTAGCAGCAGTAGTGATGTACTATTTATAGCTTTCAAAGTTTGTCAGGACAGAGGTTGGGGTGGTGGATGGTTCATAAATACACAGAACATTCAGACAGAGTCTGTTTTTAAATTGTGGCAACAGTTATATTAAATCAGTTCGTCCTTAACATCATGTCATGTGTCATTTGAAGTGGCTTTAAGGAAGTAATGAGTTTTTTAAGGCAAACCGTAACTTTTTCACTAACCCTAGACATCTTTATTTAGTCCCTAACCAAACCGCTGTGTTGCTCATTTTAATGCCCACGTCTTTTAGTGTTTAGAGCCAACATCGAGTGTCAAACTGGTGCCATTTTGGGTCTAAGTTGTTGAAAAGTTGTGCAGTTTTAACAGGCACCTGCCACCGTACTTGGTGGCACAACAGTGCACTGAGCCATATCAGAGGGTAAAGTTTGAGGATCAGTGTCATAGAGTTCAAACTATTCACTTCTGTTGAGCTTCTGGTAATCTATTATTTTTTAGACACATTCCTCCTTTTTGAAAAGGTTAATTGTAGTTTAGCTTTCACTGTGATATCTTTGGATTTTATGTGAAGAGGTAAAAAATATTTTATGCCAACTTTTTGGCCAACAGTGTATAAAGATTGAATTTATACATCTTTTTCCTATTGTCCTTCATAGCTTTCGTATGATGTCTGCTTGCTGCACAGAGGGCATTTCTCTTTTAGCTCAAAACTAACAATGAACAGAAAATGCTTTTTTTATGATCAGAATACACCGTATATCTTTACAGTGCAGGTATTCTAGTATTGATCTGTATGTAGACTGTGCTTTCTGCACTTTCATCAAGATTACATCAGTATCTTTGCGGTCCTGATACTGCTGAGGTATAACGCTGCGGCACAGGAGTTACAGTGGATATGACATTGCATAATGAGATGTGTCAGCAGTGGTACAGTTGATGGTTGCAGTATAGATAAAGTTAAACTTTTTTTAAGGCAGCAGTGGTGTGACTTAGAGTGATCAGTTGAATATTGTAATACACTAATATAGTTATTGCCACTTACACTAATAATACCAAAAGTTTTTCACCATGAACTAATAGTTTAGCCATAGTCTTATGGGGCTAAACATCCGATTTGATTACAGTAGTGGTCTTACTATGTTTGAGAGGTCTGAGGACTAATCCATTGATGTCAGCGTGTGTTCAGAGGTGTGACAAAGTAATACCTCCTGCCTCATATTAACAATCTTTGGCAGACAGCATACTGACATCATGGTTTACTTGTCCTGTCGCCACAAGCTGCTGTTTGACATATTAAGCAGCAAATAAGTAACCATAAATAAATATATTTCACTATTGTTCATTTTTAAATCTTAGCCCCTGATAAGTGATTTGAGGCTACAATTGTCGTAGTCGTTATTTTGTTACCATGGTTACGATGTATGGCTGGGTTAGTGGGAAAGACACTGTTTACTTGTCTCAAACACAGTATCCAATCCAGTCAGCGTTTCCAGACATTGGCTCTGGCATTGGCTTTGGCTGAACAGAAGCACTGCTCACCCTGTGCTCCCCACTGCAGAACAGCAAGCGGCTCAGAAACTAGATTCACTTGCAGTCTGAGATCAGCTTCAAAGGACTAATGAAATCCTCACACGACTTTAATGCAGTGATTCTTCATTTAAAAATCTAGAGGGCAATTTAGATGGACTCCAGTCATTAAATTCTGGAACATAACTCTTTTTTTGTATAACAGAGAACATAACCGAGTGAAAGTTGTGTTGGCGTGATGCACACAGAACTTGACTGCTGTATTGGGTTGTCGTGTATTGGGAAGACGTTCTCATCCCAAAAGTATATTGATACCTTAATATGTGACATGAGGAATTGTCCAGGATAAGTAGTAAACATTATTGGATAGATGGATGGATCTCATCTGTTTTGTTGCAGTGTATCTTATCAGTGTATTATATATGTACTTAGGCCGTAAACTAATTTTTCACTAGTATATAAAGCAGGTAAATTAACTGCTGAACTTGACATTATTGTGGGTGGCTGAGGAAAGTGATTCACTAATGAAGAAGTGAGCTACTGTGTGTGCAGATGCATGTAGGAGACTGAAGAGCACATTTAAACAGTAGTTATTTTTTCTGCACTGAAGGAAAAGTCCTGGTTATTTAAAGAAAATGTATAAACTATTTTATTATTGTTGTACCTATTTTAAAAGCTACAAAAAAGTGCACTAAAACATTTTCACCAAATTAAATAGCTTCATGCCATTCCAAGCCGTGATTACAACAAAAATAACTTAGCATGCTCACCAGCTGGTGAATAAACCACTAATTAAGTGTGATGCAACCATTTTTATTTTTTACCTGTGCTAACGTAATCTTCCATAGCTCCTGTCATGGCACCAGCCTTACTTTAATTGCATTTTTGTGCATCACAATTGAGTCATGAGTGTGACTTCACCCTTCACAGGCCCAGACACTCAATTAAATGTTTATCCATGAGTAAAAGGTGCATTTCCACAACAAATGTGCTGGTACTCCTCTTTCAAAGGAACTCAAATCCAGGAACCTCTCTTGGAGTATCAGTCCTTGAGGGAGCTGCGATTTGCATGTGATTAGCCCCGTTTATACCAAAGGAACCAGAGTCTAAATTAAATTCTGGACCGTAGTTCTACCCTCTAATAAAAAGGTCACTATTCTGGTGGTAGTACATTCTGAAGGTTCAGGAACTTTGAGGCTGGTGCCTGTAGTGCTGAATGTATTTGATTGATCAGATACCACCCAGCTTGTCACACTTGTGCTATTTCACACTTGGGGCTGCACAACAGAAAGGTTTTGTTTTGCTTGTTCCAAATATGAGTAACTGCTACATAGATTTTACCTTCAGTGGTCATGTCAATACAAATATAGTTAGTAACATGGCATTCGAACATACGGCATAAGTCTGTGCAGTCTTTGGAGTCCAGCTGTGTGATGACGGAACTTTATCCAAATAGACTCTGATGCTGTTCAGCTACAGCTGGATGGGAGCCAGTTTGGAACATTTAAATCCAGTGGAAACCAGTTAACTATTCAAAGTGGAGGAATTCTAAACTAACATCTGCAACAACGAGGGTTATATAAAATAACTAGAAAGTAACGTAAACTTTTCTTTGTTTTAAGACGTTATTAGTAAGTTATTCTTCATCCAAGACTTCACCCTAAATGTGTCATTTGTTCATCTGTTTTTCCTTTTCTTTTTGTTGTTTGCAGTAAAAGTTGCTATGATTATGGAACACCAGTCACCCCCATATTTGTTTTGGTAGAAGACGATTTGTGTTCTTGTGGGATTTGATTATCTGCAGTGGATTGATGAGGATTTTACTGTCTAGCAACTTATACTAGAAGCAAAACATTTTAGTGTTTGTATTGGTACTTTGTATCCTCAAATTTAGTCAGTCTGCAAAAGGTGGTATTGGGAAACGACTAATATAAAGTAAAATTGCTGATTTATAAAAATTACCCAAAATGTGAAACTGTGTGTGTAATTTTGGTTAATACAATTCTAGTGTGTAAAATAATAATAACAACAATAATAATAAAAGTGAAATTTTGGAAATACCAGAATTTCCTGGGCTTTTTGCACACAAAAGTTTAAAATGAAATATTGCATCTTCTGTCTTAGGATGTTTTAAATGTTTACATTCACGTTATGTTAAACAACTAATTACATAAAATAGACATTAAAGTATGGAAGAAATTACAGAGAAAAGGTTTCGCAAAGATAATTAGTTTTTCTAACATTTATCTCCTCACTTTACCAGGCAGTAAAATCATTACCCTTTAGCATCTGTCTGCTGTCAATATGACAGGGCTTATTTAATATATTGTGTAATATAACACTCGTGGTTTATTTGCCCTGCTACTAGTAAAAACAACATCCTCTTCCTGCAGAGAGCTAAAAGACCAGCCAGTGGAATGTGCTGAAGCTGTTAGTTTTCTTCGATATATTTTTTTCAATCATGACAGAGTTACAAAGTAAACATCTGTTAAACGGTTTCTTTTTGGATTTACTTGTCTAGTAGAGGCAAGTTGGTCATAGAAAGGAGATGGATGCATTGAGAACGAGCATCTAAGGCTAAAAAAAAAAAAACAGATGCTACATGCTGCAAAAGTATAGAAGGAGGAAGCAGGAGGAGGAAGCAGAGAGTAAAGTGTGGAAGGAAAAGAGGAGAGAAGGATGTTGCAGAGGAGATGCCCAGGAGGAAGAAAGGAAACTGTGGAAGAAGACATTAGTAATCTTCCCAGCTGTGTTAACAGAGAGGATGTGCTGGCATTTGCGCTCTTTTTGTGTCCATCTATCAGCATCTCTTATCTTACTGACAAAGCGTGTGGCGCTCTGAAAGCTGGGCCAGGCCCCAGAATCAGCCTGCTGAGCCTGAGCAGAGAGGAGAGTCATTGATATGGTGGATTATCTCCTATTATGGTCACGCCTCACTTTGCACCCACGGTACCTCACTTCATAGGACTGGGGCTGCTGGCAAGCGTGCACACACACACACACACACACACACACACACAAAATGGCTTTACATATGTTGTGTGAGCCAGTGCCAAGCCCGTGTGCGTTTGGGCTCACACAGTTCAAAAGCCTATCTCATCAGACACCTTCTCAGACAGGCCTTATCAGCAGGTGAAAGATGCCAAGTAGTGCAAAGACTTATCCCTCCTCCACTATTTCACCCGACAGGAAGAGCCATACGTGATGTTCAAGAAGTCTGACAAGCCTCTGTATGGGAACGACCGCTTTGAGGGCTACTGCATAGACCTGCTGCGAGAGCTGGCCAACATCCTGGGCTTCACTTACGAGGTTCGGCTGGTGGAAGATGGGAAATATGGTGCCCAGGATGAGAACTCAGGCCAGTGGAACGGCATGGTCAAGGAGCTGATGGACCACGTGAGTTGTAAACTTCACTATTACAGAACAGAGCATCCACATATGTCAACTTAGACCTATTCTTTAGAGATCAATCTATTTTTTTAAGGCAATACAATATATTAATTCTATCTACTAATTATACCATTATGCAGTACTTTCATATTGTTCAGTTCAGACCAAATACGTGATTAGTAATCGATTGTGTTGTTGCCAATTGTTGTTAGACAGGTATATAAAAATGTTCGGCAACAAAATAATTTGCTTTAATGCATGGAGTTGGCCCACCAGTGGCAGGCTAAAGTTGTTTTATAACATTTTTAGCATTTCACATTAGTACCAAATTATTTTTTTTGCAATTGTAAATCAATTAGATGTTTTAATGTATTTACTGTGAAACAACATTATAGAGCAGGGATTAGTAAGGTACATGCAATTAAAATGAGTTTAACTCCAGCTCCCTGTGTGTTGTTAGGTTTAGGTGCCCAAACCACTTCGGTTAAGGTTAGAGAAACATTGTACTTTAGTTTAATATTACACAAACATGTATCAGAAGTGCTAGTTATGTTGTTCACTTTTGAACCACATCACAACCTTTACCAAGTCTAAACATAGCCATAATCTGGTGACACAAATTCAGTGTTGTGCTGCAAGATCAGATATTTGGATGGAGCAGAAATACTCTATGTTGTCTGCATTTTACAAATTTGGTATCAATGTATCTTTGACATCATTTACATAAATAATCAGCATTTCCCCATTGTGCTGATAGAAAATATTTGATTGCAATTACATTCCCCATAAAATGCACATCCAAATATTTTGTTGGAAATGGCTAAAGATTATGGAATGAGGGTGGATATTACACTGACACACACTAAAAGGAAACAAATGAAAAACAAAGAAGAGGGAGCACAGCTCTTTGAGAGTACAGTGATGCGAGGAGAGCATAGATTCTGTCATGCCATGTTTCCCCTATAGAGCTTATTAAAACACACACAATCTGTTCACGAAGTCCCAGTTAGGAAAAACTGTACGGGCAGAAAAATAGCAGGCGCTGCATGGCCAATAGTCGATGTCTGACCCTATTAGAAGAAGCCCCCACGGAAGGTCAAGTCTCCCTTAACTCCTCCAGACTTGTCTTCTACTTCTGTCCTTGATCAGTGCAGTGATTGGCTGTCGTGACAGATAGTCTGGTCTTTTCATGGGGACCCGATCCCCTGTGAGAGGATGTTGAGCTTGGGTTTGCCCGACTTCTTTCTTAAAGCCCAGGCTTGACTTGGTCAGATGGTTATTGTAGTAGACAGGACCTCATAGGACCAGGGAGTGTGGACTCACAGAGAGGAAGTTCAATTGAGGAGGAAATGTTGAATGCTGAACAATCTGGAAACATCCTGTCAAAGCAATTTAGAAAAATTATCTTTGTTCTGTCTAATGCTCAAAGCAGAGTAAACACATCCTGATGTATTTACACAGTGCAGGGTTGGGTTAGAGGAGCTGGAGAAAGATTCGAAGATGCCTGATATCAGCAAGAGTTTTCATGTATCACAGCTGTAAGCACAAACTCAGTCAATTTATCCCCGAGTGATGTATGGCAACCTTCACAAGACAAAAAGTATATATATCTTTTAAAAATGAACCACTTGACCTTGCTGGGAATGTTAATCATTTACAATCACAATGTAGTGTGAGATTTATTAACTGTCAAGAGCACAACACAGTTTTCATCACAGATATAGTAACATGACTTTCCTGGGCAGGCTCCATACATCCCGCTCTCTATCTGTGAAGCACACGTTTCATAAATCCTTTGCTTGCCAAAGAAGGGCTCCTGCCACATTGTAAATCATGTTAATATCTTTCAAATATCAGTATAACATTAACCCTAACTCTTGACAATATTTAATTCGGTGTGTAGCAGGTTTCAGGTGTTCAAGTGCTGCCAAGTAGGTGTGAATATATATAAAGAGGCATAAAAACAACACAGTGCCACATCTTTACTAATGCATCAGTATCAACAAATACTTGCAAAAAGAAAGGAAACGGAATATTGTGTTAAACAAACCGACTAATGAAACTTTTCCAAATTGTCTTCTGTCTTTCTGGAGAGGAGGCCATTCACAGGGATCAGAACCAGTAATTAGGCCAGAAACTGGAAAGCCACAAACTGCTTCGAGGCACTGGATTTCATTTGCAGCCACAGACTGGCAGACCTTCAACAGAGCCGTGGCTTGGCACACACAGTCAAGAAAAATTAACATAAATAAATAAATAGGGACATGTATTGGTTTTAAAACACAGTCAAATCCTCATCAAAGTCACCGCAGTCAGAAATTGTTCCATTTCTATATCAACTGCATTTGCAAGTTTGTAGGGAACTGTTTGTTTCCAATGAGAAGATGTTGTTAATTTACATAAATAGCAAGTTGCAGATATGTTGATACTGAGCTGTGAAGTGACCTTCAAGTGTCCTTGTAAAGAATGCTGGTCTAAAATCTGTCCATTTTTAAGCCAAGATAGTTTCAACCAGAAGACTTGATTTTCCTTTTTACTGTATGCCAAGACACAGCTCTGTTGGGGGTCTGCCAGTTAGTGGCTAAAAATGAAATCTAGTGCCTTGAAGCAGTTTGCTTTCAAAAACAGACCTTGACCTAAACAACCCTAAAACTACAATGACTAAAACACCCATCGGTATTCTAGATCATCTGCAACAGTATGCCGAAACCTTCCAGTGGGCCACACATACATACTGTGCCGTAGGTACTAATAGCCAGCTAATTGGACTTTACTAATTGGACCCCCCCCTCCCACACACACACACACACACACACACACTCAGCCTGTTCAGTGTCCTTGGGCTAGATGCTGAACCGCAAACAGCCCCAGCGACTACAAAAAGTCGTAGCTACACCTTCAGCGAAGTGTCCTGAATTCCCCCACAGGGAACAATAAAGTAGTACAAAAAAACTGTATGAAAGCTATGAAGAGGGCTATTTTCCTTTTGTCCTCTAAAGCACTGGCAACTTGTCCTATATCTCTCCTTATCTCCCAGTACATCATATGAAGCGTTGCACAATGATAGTCTACAGCTCGCAGCCATGCTAACAAAAGTAGTTAAGGAAAATAAATGAATGCTTTGATTTAGGCTACAAAGAGAAAAAGGTGAGTTTAGTAGCTGGTGTATACTTGATGGCTAGAGAGAGAACGAGGGCTTTAAATTTCTTGCTAAGTGCCTTGGGACAGGCTCCCCAGTGTGTAAAGATGCTGTTTTTTTTAATTTGGTTGCCTCTAAATGCTTCCTGCGCTCGTGACTTATAGCCTATTCCCCTTCCCTTTTATGCTTTGCTGTTTGACAGAGAGCTGATCTGGCAGTGGCTCCCCTCGCCATCACATACATGCGTGAAAAGGTTATCGACTTCTCGAAGCCCTTCATGACGCTGGGTATAAGTATTCTGTACCGCAAGCCTAATGGGACCAACCCTGGGGTCTTCTCCTTCCTCAACCCCCTCTCGCCTGATATCTGGATGTATATTCTGCTGGCTTACTTGGGTGTCAGTTGTGTGCTGTTTGTCATAGCCAGGTAACATGTCACTTCAAGTGATCACAGTTTCACACACAGCCAGACACACGCTCAATCTCGCCAATCGGAGTAACAACAGGCTAATTACAGAACGTGCGTCCTGTACACAATGGCTGCCGTATGTTGTAGTAAAAACTCATCACTCACTGATAATAATAAGTGGTGATATATCAAAGACTCATCACACTTACCTTGTAATGTCTTTAATGCACTTTAACCACAAATAGTCTCTTGGGTATTTGCCTCTTTCCACCATTAGACATTGATTTTTCAAAGAATGTTTTTTTTTTTTCTGTCAGAACATCTTGTTTCACATTGGCACTTGGCATGGCTGCTAGGTTAGCCCTGGCCTGCTGCTTCTCCTCAGACTGGTGTCAGTAAAGAAAAACAGACACAGCAACACGAGGCTGAGACATACAGTAGAAGCTATCAGCCGTTTGAGGGTCGTGTGTATTTGGCTCAGAGAGTGGCAGAAAGGTTGTGCGCTCCCATGCTTGCATGTGCCAAAGTGTATGTCTGTGTGTGTGTATGTGTGTGTGTATTTTGAGCTCTCTCCCACCTCTTCCTCACTCCTCCCCAGCGTCTCAGAGTTCATGCCGTCTTTTCTTTCCTCTCCTTTTCGTCACCGTGCTTCAAACCCAGCTATGACTCAGAAACTGCTACATCATCTATCACTTTTTTTTTTCTTCTCCTGCTTATTTTTGTTCACAGTCTCCAGTTAATAGAACAAACACTGTCAGTTAGACAGCTGTCTACAGACATGATGGCAGAGAAGCTGAGTCAATTTGAACCAGTAGGACTACGAGTTCATTTGAAGGGGAAATTAGGGGCTGGTGTTTCCGTCAATGGGTTGACAATCAGCTGTGAGTGTGGGAGGCGCTGGGTTATTTAGAGAAAACTGATCTTGACAACACAGGTTTATAGAAGTGTGCCATGGCTCAAACAAAGGAGGTTTCTGTTGACCTTAGAAGAGCACTTGTTGATGCTCAGCAGTCTAGAAAGCATTATAAATTAAAATTGAAAGAGTATTTTAAAGCATAAAGAACTGTTAACTATCTACAACTGCCTTTTGCCCCTGAGACATCAAACATAGGGTGGTTTTCTTTTAGCTGCTACTTTCTCACTGAATGACTGCACCCAAGTTTACTTAGAAGTGGAGCTGTGACCTGCAGGTTCAGGCTTCTCACTGTGGTTAATCAGTTCCAATGCACTTGTGGAAAAAAAATAAAAAATAAAAAAATAAGGAAAGAGTGCTGCAGAGTTTAAAGGCTTCACTCTAAACATGCATCTTCAGAAATGTTCAAAACAAGCGCAGAGTTCTAGATCTTAGTTTGAATTGCACTAATGGTGGTTTTTTTGGCCAGGTGGTTTGGGAATTGGATTGTTCAGACACCTTTACTAATAAAACATTAAGAAATCGTACAGTAAATAGAGGGTTTGTGGAGTCGGCTGGTGCAGTCAATCTGTTTGGGGTCAGGGAACCATGGGTAAACCAGTGTTGTGATCTAAACTAAGAACGTGGTAAAAGTGGAGGAACACACTAACTGCTGCTTCTTTTACTTCTGTGCTGTGCTAGTATGACTGAGACTGGAAGGCGCCTTCACTCACTTATTGAACAGTGAACATTAAACTTCCCTCGGAATTACCTACATTAAAATATCTCTCTAATTCTAGCTGATAAAATGCCTCCAGATGACATCACTTGAAAGAACTTTCAGTTCAGTTTATGTCATCTTGTTGCTCACACTATAGAGTTTGTCATCCGGCTTCTCCAGAGCTCCCCAGATGATATCATCTGAACTCCTGATGATGGAAAAACTCCTCTGAGTGATGTCATCTGGAAGAGGTTTTTCAGGTAGAAACAGAAGGAAGTTTAAAAGCACATTAACATCCTAAACTAAAGCCACAGAAAGCAAGTTGAAAAATGGTGAAATTGCCCTTTAATGTCACCTGACATGACCTTAGAGTATGTACAAAAAGCTGCTCAGCATTTATATGATTTGCTTTTGTGTTTATCTACTCTATCTGCTAATGCAGCTGCATTCTTCATGTTAGTGTTGGATGGTGAAACAATTATACACATTATTTTTCCGAGCTGCCTTTATTTCTTTTCTCTTTGCCTTGGGTTCATCAACTGAAAGGATTTTTCTTTGGCTTGCTTGCCTGAACTCGTGGCTATTTGCTGGTGGCTGCTGTTTGAAGCACGATGAAGGAAAACAAACAAATGAGAGAGAAAAGTTAAAGTTAACTCTAAAACTTTTGGGAGACATTGGCTCTCTTGGAGCCGTGGCCCGACGGTTTTAGCGTTAACACACGTGTTTTTCCCGATGTTACTGGCAATATGATCACACAAGAGAATAAGAAGCAGCAACTGTCATCTAAGTTGGCTCAGAATATGCACCTATCTGTATTTAATATCACAATATGTAAGTGTTTGGGTAAGTGTATAAATTCCCCCTCACTTTATTCCTTCTTTTATCTTGTATACACGAATGCATGCTGGGCTACAGTTGCATGTTTTGGATGTAGAGTGTAGGACAGAACGGTCTCACAACATTTCTTGAAATGAGAATTCTAAGATGCAGATGATGTGGACATGATATCACTCCACTGTTCAAGAATTATGGGACAAGAACATGTTTGCAGTCTTGCGTCGTTAGTTTAGTCCGAATAAAAATACAACTATTGTTGTAGTGCATTCGTCAAACATCTTTTCTCAGAAATTTAGGGCATGAATTTAAACAGTGATACTATTGCTTTAGATAATCAACATTTTTTTGTCTAAACTTCTTTTTTTTATGAAACAGCCTTCTCTAGATGGAATAGTTTGCATATACTGCAGTGTTTTGCCGGGTTTATTGCCCCAGATAATCACAACAACAAATGACAATAAGATCTAAATGTCAGTTTCAAAGCAATTTTTCACTCTTAGATTTTGTTCTGTACCACGTGAATAGTCTACTTCCTGTGTCTACTTTGTGTTCCTGCTACAGATCCATTTAGCCAGTGAGTGGAAAAGGCAGAATGAAATCTGTCCCACATCATCAACATGAAGCATTTTTTTCTAAAATATGAGGGAAGAGACAGTAATTGATCAGAAGGTCTGTGAAAAATATTGCTTGTCATCAAATTCCCACCTCTTGCTAAAATTATAAAATTTCTCTCGGAGCAGGAGATTTTCTTACGTCAGAGTATAGTGTAACCTCTCAGTTTTTAAATGAAATTAATTTGATTAGTCCTGAATGTGCTCATATTAAAGGCATATTCTTCATCATGTGGTTGAATTCACCTCAAAATTTTGTTCTCATGACTTCTCATGATGTGTTTTAGTTCTCATGGTCAATTTTACCCATTAGGTGCATTTCACACATGGAAATATCCAAGTTTACAAACTGGTCCACTGTTACAGACCAGGCCAAACATGAATATGGCCTTAATGTGGGATCTACTTAATTGATAAGGTCGTTTTAAAATCTTCCTCATTTTACTCTGGTTTAATCAAACTCGGGTTTGTTTTCCCCCATGTGCAGTTCGTTGGTTACCATCTTCATGTGAAATGAAACTGAACCAAAAATAATTAATCAAATTTACAAACCTGTCCACTTATTCAGAGCGCAGTAAATGGCCTGCAGGTGTGAAAATGACTGATTGGTTAAATATAATAAGTAATGTATTGAGCTGGTTCTTTAATGAACTCATCATAAGATCAGCTTGGTGTGCTAGCACGTGATTTTGCTTTAAAAATTGTGATAGACTGTGTTAACTGGATGGTTTCCAGGCTTCTCAGCTGTCAACACACTTGAAGTTAATTTAAACAAATATGTGTGGAGAGTTTACTGTGTAGTTGTATTATTTTTTTATTCTCAAAAAATTTACCAAATGAACATTAAAGTATGTAACTTTTCAACGTCATTAAATATGATGAAAAGCCCTTCAATCCCTTACATAGCTGAAGAAATACATTTTTATTCTCGAATTTCTTTTCCTGCTTTTTTTTTGTTTTGTTTTTTATTCCTTAAAAGCCTCGTTTGTCCTATTACAATATCCTGCAACTCTTCAATGGTGGGGAACAGTATGTTCACATACATCATTTGTATTTAAAGAAATTATTTCAGAAAAGTTTGTGAGACCAGAACAGTGTAGTGCGTAAATTTGACAGACAAGAATTAATACTCCAAGGTTTACTTTCATCTGCAGTAATATACTGTGCGTATATATGTGTGTATATATATATATATACTGTATATATAAATGTTTGTATGTGTGTGTGCACATTACACATTTTTTTCTATGTATGCTTGTGTTTGTGGTACCGTATGAGTGAAAGAGTGACAAAAACTGAGTATTAGGACTGACACACAGTGCTAGAGTTACAGCAGCTTCTCTTCACCATCTGTAGGCCTTTTCCACATGGTTGCACAGTTGAAAGCACACAATTTCTCAGATGTACTGCCACCTGCCCTGATATCTTCAGTTACTAATGTTAAAGTTGCTGTTGTTGCTTGTTTTTTCCCACTTTAATGACGAAATTTGAACTGCTGCTGCTTCCGGCACAGGCGATGAGCCAAACAGCACTATATGTGTAGTACATCACACCTCTGCCTAAACCTGTGCATTAGTACCCTGTTACACTCTGGAGAATGAAATCTGTCCCACATCATCAACATGAAGAATTTTTTTCTAAAATATGAGGGAAGAGACAGTAATTGATCAGAAGGTCTGTGAAAAATATTGCTTGTCATCAAATTCCCACCTCTTGCTAAAATTATAATATTTCTCCCGGAGCAGGAGATTTTCTTACCTCAGAGAATAGTGTAACCTCTCAGTTCTCAGTTTTTAAATGAAATTAATTTGATTAGTCCTGAATGTGCTCATATTAAAGGCATATTCTTCATCATGTGGTTGAATTCACCTCAAAATTTTGTACGGAAATGTAAATATGTTGTTGCCAATATGTATGTATCAGAAAACGAAACAACACAATTTAAGAAGACAATGTCAAAGAAATTCAAAAGAGATTAACAGAAAAATAAATCCACGTCCACAGAACAAATATTATTTCCAACTTGGGCTTACAAGTAGTGGTGTCATCTACATCACATCGGGTTATTTAATCACATGACATCTTCATGGTCACAAAAACTACAAGAGAAAGTTGGTTCACACTGGACTCGATCTCCAGTCTTCACACCCAACCACCGGTGCCATGTTCACCATACGTCCTCAACTGTACCAGGTTTTTGTTGGTCTTTTTTTGCTGCTGGAGCAACCGAACCTAAACATTAGATCTATGCTTTGCATAACAGTCTTATTTTGAAGACTAGTGTAAATTGGGAAAGCTGTCATAAAGAAGGCTCAACATGAAGGCAATATACTCAGATAGCAGCATCCAGAATTTTTGTGACTAGCCAAACATACTGTGTACTTTTATAGTGTACAGCAGAATTTATAAAATCTATCAGAAGCTCATATGTGGGCATATACATTTTATTATCCTGAGACAGAGCAACATAACCATCCTGACTGTTGATTTATCTCCCCTGACATTGGCGTTATCATGTGTATCATCACTTGAGTTTTTTGGCAGGATGACCCTGTTTCTGCAAAGATTAAAGCTTCACATTGTTTGAGTGCTGCTCCTGATTTTTTTCTTATCGCTGCACTGACCTTTTTTCGTCAGCAGCACAGATGACCTGAGATAATACAAAGGTAGTGTAATTGGATCAGAAAGACAGCAAACGGGCCAAGCAGTGCAACAGTGAGAGACGGGTTAAGCTGTGTAGTCTTCTGTAAACGCCATTGGTTTAGCTTTCACTGATCCAGCTGCCGACTGCCACGATGCAGCGTGGCATTGATGACAACTTTGCTCATCCATGTTCATGGCGAGTTGTAATTGGCTTTTCTGAACATGAACGGAGGTAACACACTCAGAAATGTCTGCACACGAGGCATCGGGTCACACAGTCACATATGCTATGGCAAGGTCACAGTTCAGTTAAACTCAATTTAGCATTGCAAACTGACAAGCAAGCGAATCTGAGGCAAATTGAGTGAGCGGATGAATTGATTTAGGGCCAAGGATTCTCTTAAAGCAGAAATCAGGGGGATGTTCAGAGGTCCTTGAGTTACACTACACAATGTCCTCCTGGGAACTGCAGAGGTGACAAGAAACGCCAACACTAACCACATTATAATGGAAAAGCCCATTAGTCATTGTGAAGGTACAGCTATGATGCTGCCATTTTATCAATACCCTTATATAGAATTGTGAATTACAGTATTGAACTCCGTGCTACTGCGTTTCACCCAGAGGACAATGGATCAAAACCTTGACAGTGTAGCCGTTTCATCAGCATCATTCTCCATGCAGATTCACATCCACTTGAGCTTATTATTTTTGACTTCCAGTGCAGGGAAAAGGCCCACACTGAGACAAGTCTACATTATGCATTGCAATTTGATTAGTCAAACCCTTGTGTCTGTTAAACAGCTTGAGTCAAGATAGGGCCCCGGTTCCCTTCTCTACTTCAGCATAAACCAAATCAGGTCAGGATGCTTAATTGTAGACCAATCAACCTTTACTAATGTAATGTCACTTTTATTTAACATGAATAAATGAGAAATCTATCTGCTTGAGGAGTGCCTTGAGTGAACAGGGAGTGCTGGGGTCGGCGTGGGCTTGATGGGAATGAACCGTTTGATCTACTGAATATTAATGCTCCTACAAGATTATAAGGATTATTAGTTCTTTTCTCAACTGACAATGGAGTTATTTTCAGACCCCATCGATTAAATTACTGAGGGAATTGCCTTTGATATGAGCACGCCCACATGAGGAGCCACTTTTGGAAAGTGAGTGGTGTTAATTTGAGCCTACTCCCCAAGTATTGTATGTCATTGAAAAACACACAAGCGATTCAGAGAAGAAATCATTTTATTTTTACTTATAGGTGACTCAGTAAATAAATCCCAACCAGCATCTGGCAGTAATTAATGTAATTAACTCTTAATTTACTAATCCAATTAACAGCATATCTATTTGAGGTATGTACATGAAGCCATAGCAACACTTATTGATTATTGTATTGTCAGGATTGATTTGCAGTGTATCATCTCTGCACATCAGTAACTAACCTGTGTTTTCTCTCTTCTGTCTCTGCAGGTAGGGCAGCCAATTTTGGTCTCTTTTATTGTGTGCTTATGTGTATTTACATAACTGCAGTAAACATGTGTGTGTGTGTGTTTGTCCTCTGTTAATTTTAGGTTTAGTCCCTACGAGTGGTATAACCCCCACCCTTGCAACCCTGACTCGGATGTAGTGGAAAACAATTTCACCCTGCTAAATAGTTTCTGGTTCGGAGTTGGAGCTCTCATGCAGCAAGGTAGACGCCTCTGCCTGCTCTCTTTTTGTAGCACAAGTCCCACTTTTTTGCTGGGGGTCAACCTTGCTCTTTGACAATGCCCATGACCATGCATGGGGGCCTCTGTGCATGTAGCTACATGCTTCACTAATCCAACAGGGTGGGCTCAGAGTGGGATTTGATTGATCCGATCAATGAAAGAGGATAGTGCTCATGCATGTTCCCTGTAACCACCCCAAACTGCTTAACAACCTCCCCTCACAGGCATCTGAACAGGTGAGTAGAGCTACCCAGAGAATCTGAGATCAATTAAATTCCTGGGATTGAATATGAATGCGAACACAGCAGTTTACCCTGCTGGTTTGGTTTGTTTCCTTCTGCCAAACAAGTGCCGCATCTTCTCAACTGTTTGGCATCTTTTTAAAATTTAGCCAATTATAACCAGCTAAAAAAATTGAACAGTCAGTAATGAATTGTCTTATTTCCACTACGATGCATGTCACTATAGGAGGTACTGTATATTTTAACTTGCACAAAGCAACTGACAATAGGATATAGGATAGTGTTTATAATCGTCAAAGTGATTATTTTAGTGCCTGGAAAGCATGCGATAAGTGGCATGTCTACCTTGTATCTGAACAGTGGAATGGAGTATTCACTAAACTATGCAATGGGTTAGGCTTGTATAAAGAGTCTGTTTGTCCAAATTAAATCAAGATAAATGGGAATATGGATGAATGAAGAAAAAAAAAAAAAGGTTTCCATTAGCTCTAGTGGTATGGAGCCATATCTACATGCTTATGTAGATATTTTTTGCTTCATAAATAGTGACCTATCACTCCACTGTGGCTTATGGAGGTGGTTCTGTCCCCCAACTTCAATAGGCCCCAGTGTTGTTACAGCAGCTCTGACATGTGATGAACAGGTATGTTTTTTTTAGTGGACAGGGTCCAGGGTGAGTCGTTTGCATTTATCCAATAATAAAACACCTGTGCCATTGCACCTTTTATCAGATCATTAGATGTCAAGTAACCCGAACTTAATTAAACATAACAACCTTCGGTCCTATAGCTGGTCCACACGTCAAAATAAATTGGGGAAGTTGGATGGAACCGTGACACGTTATGTCACACTTGGAATTTTTATTTTTTTGTATACTT
Organism: Channa argus; assembly: GCF_033026475.1. Lineage (NCBI taxonomy): Eukaryota > Metazoa > Chordata > Actinopteri > Anabantiformes > Channidae > Channa > Channa argus. The sequence continues at coordinate 24,900,867 of NC_090203.1, forward strand.
AGCAATACCTGTGTACAGTACACCCAATCTATTAACACTTTCTGTATCTCACTTCAGCTGAGTAAATATGTTTTTTTTTTTAAATGTAAATATTTTCCTTATCCAACTACCAAATTTGAACTAAAGTTTGGGGGGGGGGGGGAGCTGACAGGTCCAATTCTGTACTAATGAAGGCAAAACTATCAGCATGACAAGATACCACTAGAGATAAGTTGGAAAATATGTTTTGTGGGTGGAAATGACCCTTTAGCTCTACAGACATCTCAGGCGTTCATGGGGTTTAATAGCTGACTAATTTATGTCTCCTATAGTTTGGGGGTATGCTTACTTCCTTACTTTATGCTGACTAGTATCCCTAAATTATCAATCAACTTTTTCACATTTTATCATGTATTTAATTTGACTTGACTAAATAAGATGAATAAACAGGTTTTAGTTCAAATAGTTTGACATTTAACAATAAGCTACTAGATGCAGTTTTCTCAAAAGCCATCACCGAATCTATGGAGAGTTGACCAGTTGAGAAGATGTGGCTGAGGGCCAGAAGTCTTTGGGAATTTGATTGAATGAACACACAGTGTCCGCATGGCACTGTGCTGGTCTACACTGTAGAGAGGCTCTCCTGCCTGGTGGCTTGCCCCGCCCCCCAGAAAACTGTGGGATGTGCAGTTTGGTCATGACGTTACCTTGGGTACATGACAGTCAGCCCCAACCAGGCTCTGTTCGGGTTCGACTCGCCTCATTTTCTCTGTTTGGGTTTCTGAGATGGAACAAGATAAGAAGCTCAGAGCTGGTGATGTGTTCCACATCTGAACAAAACCTGGAGAGCTGGCCACAGGACTGACACTGAACAAGCAAACTCCACAGCAAACAGTTCTTATGAATATGTGTTTGTGCTTGGTTGCTTGGTTTTTAATTTTGGTTGTGGTTTGATGAATGGGCAAAGTGGTTGGCTGCTGGTTGTTCTGAGTGACTTCAATAACACACTTCAGCCATGTCTAACTGTCGATGTTAAGGGCCCTTAAACAAATTTACATCTATTGAGGCCCTCTCTGCTACACCATAATTTTTCTTAAAGGTGCTCTGTCATTCTGCTTGTTCCATTTTTGGGGAAAAGTGTGCTTAAACAGGTCACTCAGAAATGATGCCCTTTATGGAGGTCACAAATGAGTGATTCGATTCTTGCCTGAAACTAAACTACAGACATTTTCCAACTAACAAAAGCACACATGCTTTCAGACATAACTAAATGCATGATCACAGTGGTATTTCAAATTGAAAACTGAACACAATTAGGGGACCACTGAGAACTTGTTACAAACAGGTATAATATAGGACCTCTAACTGTTTGTAACTAAGTCCTTAAGGATCAGTGTTGGGAAGTGAAGCAATTTTTGATGTAGTGGCCAAGTTGTGGCATTGATCAATTGATACGCGAGTGCATCAAACGGGTTTCCCATGGAGAATTGTTGCAAGAGGAGTGGCTATAAACTCAACAAATTAATTATTTTAGTGTTACAATTTGATTCATAATGTCCAGTATCATTTGGAAATTGTATAAGAGCTGAAGGATTATTTTTGATAATTTATCCCTATTCATACACATGGCGCCAATAGGCGTGACTGGAGAAGAGGATTTATTTATTTATTTTTCCCTTGATGCATCACTAAGCAACTCGCAAAAAAAAAAAAAAGAGTTATATTTTCCAGTCCGGTATCTAGTTCACATAGCCTTCCATAGACGTTTGTTTATGATTACAAAATGCATAAATCTGAATGGTGTGATATGCAATTGCTGTATTATCACAGACAGACAGACACAAATGGGAAATGCAAAAACAGTAAAAATAAAAAAATAAACATTACTATGTTGAGTGATATAATATAGCTACAATATATATTGGGATATCTTGTATCTGTAATTTCCACTCCGACAAATATCTTTTCTGTGGGTTTTCTAAGGGTAAAATACCCCAGACTAACTAATGAATCACTTGCTACAGTAGTTATGGCAAAGATAAGGCAAAGGTAGGTTTGTACAGTATCAACAACAAAATCAATAAGACTAAAAAAGAATAAACTAGAAAACAGCAGAAACGGCTAAATAGAATAAATCAAAATAATTGGAGGAAGAAAAACTTTCAGTGCAGTCTGTTGTTAACTCTCCATTGCAGTATCTGTGGGTTCAAGCTGCTGTTGGCTGTCATGTCTTTCCCTGCATGCTCCCTGTACTAGACAGTTCACCCAGAGGACTGCAAGAAAGAAAGAAAGTTTGATGAAAAGTGAGAGTGCAGATTGAGTCTCTCACAAAGGGAGCGAAGCACAGGAGTTCTTAACCTCCTACCTCACTGACTCTTTATCAGCTTTCCCTGTGAGTGAATTTTACAAAATCCGAGCTTTCAATTGCTTAAGCCGCTTGAGTAGAATAGTCCTCATATAACCCAGGCCCACCTTCTTTCACCCGGACAACAAACCTCCCTCCCACTCTACCCACGCACATATGCTCCGTAACGCTCTGCATACATTCTGCTTAATTCATGCATAATTAACTGAATTTTGTGCCATAATAAGAAATAAAAAGTAGTTAAAGTATCTGTTAGTTTACTTAGCCCCCTTTTGCACAGCATCAAAGTCTCTTGAGTAAACTGCATTAAATATTTTTCCAGGAAGTTACACGCGGTTTGATTGGCAGCCTACTTACAATGAATTGTTTCTGTCAGTGGTTAGATTGACACCCACAGAAGCTTGCCAACGAACTCACCAGGTACTCTAGATACACTTACATGTCACAAGAAGGTGCACATTAATTTTTTAATGCCACTTGCAGACATTTTTTCTGTCACCTTTTGAATCTAAACAATGCGAATTTAGCTCTTAGAGAGGCGTTATCACCAGATCCAACCAGGCTTTCCACTCTGTCCATTCTGTGTGTTTGTGTCTGAGTGGGTGACTCAGGCAGAAGTTGCAGAGGTCCAGCCTTGTCTGGGTGCTGCCCCCCTGTTCTAATACCCTACCAGGGCCTCACGCCGCCTCCTCTGCTCCTCTCGTTCAGGATCTGAGCTCATGCCGAAAGCTCTCTCCACCAGAATTGTAGGAGGAATCTGGTGGTTTTTTACGCTCATCATCATCTCCTCCTACACGGCAAACCTGGCAGCCTTCCTCACCGTGGAGAGGATGGAGTCGCCCATTGACTCTGCTGATGACCTGGCCAAGCAGACAAAGATAGAATATGGGGTAATAGAGGACGGCTCCACCATGGCCTTCTTCAAGGTTAGTTGTAATTGGATGATATTAAACCAGCAATAGCACCTGCTAATGCAGTGTGTTACACATGTATACATTTTGTTATTTTACAGCGTTATTAAATATGTCAAACCTTGTTACTAGTGCTGATTTATAACTGGAAATATATGGGTCTTCACTTCACCAGACAATTCATACAAATAAGATAAGGGTCCTGCTGACTGTTCTCAAGTAACGACTTATAACTATATTTTAAATATTATAAATATTTGACTTATATTTTATTATAACATGTAGCATGCAATTTTTTTTTTACAAAGGAAGTGCAACATTTATAATAGGAAAGTGATTTGAAATTGGTTGGATGGCGTGATTAAAATACCACGCGCCTGGGTTAACTCCAGAGTATGTGTGGAGACTCTGGGCTTAGTGAACTGAAGTACTTCGGTTTTTGTTAGTGATTTTGTTTAGAGGTTGTGGGTCAGACTACAATCTTTTTTTTTTTTTACTACATGCTGTGTTTAGTGCCCAAAGATAACCATAACAAAATGAATAATGCTGCTGTCAGAGTACTGCAAAATTTGATATTTTGTTGGAAAAATGTAGCCAGACATATCCTTATTATGTTAATAGAAAAAAATTCTGTTGCAATTATGTTTCCCACAAAACATATGTTGGTTTGTATTTTGAATCGAAATGTCATTGGTCAATGTTGTTTAGGTGACAGGATTGCAAATTATAGCAGTAATCTTCTCACATTTATGTGAGATGGTTTTCAATTCATTTCCTGGAGACTTAAGCTATATATTCACTTCTTCCCTAACTTTACTGGAATCCTAATCTAAATCTAACCATATCCTGATTCTAACCTTAAATCAAGCCATTACTGTGAAATTCAATGATTCCTTGGTCTCAACAAGGTCGCTGCTGTTCTCTTAATGTTAGTGTGCAAACAGGTTTTGCTATACTCTCATTACAGCTAACCTAGATTGCTAATATTTCCATGGTCATGATTAAGACAAAGGACAAAGGACTCGACTTCATACAGACTTACTTACAACATGTTGTATCGTATAAAACTTTAACCCAATTAATTTGTGATCTAATCTAGTTTTCTCCAAATCTGTAACAAAAACTAACCCTGCCTTTTTTTTTTACCCATGTTTTTTTACAATTTCCTCCGGCAGAGTTGTCTTTTAAAGATAATGAAAATAATTATTATTCTGGTTCGAAGCCAAATTAACAAAAAGGTCAAATGTTTAGTAAGTTCTTAAAATAATATGTTACTTTTGACGGTCCAATTATGCGTATATCACCATATGGAGTGATGGACCTGTTATTTTAAAGGATCTAAAATACCTTACAATTATACCTACAATTATTCAGAATAAAGCATTACAGAAACTAGACAGGATTTTAAAATTTAGCTTTTGTGAAAAAGTTTCATTCATTAAGTTCTTGATTTTTTTTAATAATTTATAGCCTGAATAAAAGCTCCAGGGTCTGTCATTCCACTTCTAATGACAGAAAAGTCTTTTCTTCAAGATTTATCAAGACAAAATTTTAGATTTTTTCAGGAGTAATAAACCAGAAACAATTAAGATACTTTTATGATAAAAGATATGTTAAGACTACGAAATTTGAAGGGTTTATGCCTGTCTTCAAAAGCTTCCCTTGTCCCAAAGGTATACTTGAATAAAGACTGGTTGTTGAGAAAAAAATAAGGAAACTATCAATCCACTTTAAAAGGGGGTTACACAACTTGAGCCCTTTACAATTCTCTCTTACTTTTGAGCTTTTCTTGAATGAAATGGTATTTTGTAGGTGATGAACAGCTTTTAGTTGTTACAAATCGTTTAAAATATAAAAACACATTCTCATCCCACAGCCTCAAAGTGTGGTGCTTTGTACATACGTATTCACGCCACAAGTAGCCTTTGTTGTTACTATTGGACGCTCCAGAAGCGCCACAAATTTACACCCTGGGAACAACTGCGTAAAACTGAGAAAGAAAATTTTTAAAAGTAGAATTAAAATGAAAGTAACTTTAAAAAAATAAATGGATATGGCTCGTTTCCAAATTAGCCAATCAAAAAGTGTTAGGGCAGAGACAGACTAAGGCAAAGATCTGTCATTCGCCAGCGTTGGGACATCAGTGAGCATCCATCAGCTTAGTTTTGTGTGTTCATACTCATACCCCACCATTGTCTTTTCAATCGGTTTAGTAGGTTATTCAGCTATACATCAATCAGCCACAACATCAATTTCATCTGGTGGCCTCTAATTTAAAATCTAATGAACTAATAAATGCTGATGACATAACCAGTAATCACCAGTCAGACCATATGATGGTTAAAATGAGCCCCACTTTTCCCAACACTGATTTTTATCCCTTCTTTTATAATTTTCTGTACATGTTTTGTAGTAATTGTCAAAATCAGAATTCTTTAAAATACATTGTTTTTCAGGTGCAGTACTTTTTTATTTAAAGTATTTTTGTACTTTAAATAATATGTAGATAATCTGCTTAATGATTTTACTTAAGTGAAATATTTTAAGTTGTACTTTGTTTGGCCAATACTTGCACTTTTACTTGAGTACTGAGTTTGTGTACTTGCTGGCCGTGTAGCTGCAGACTGCTTAGAGGGGCTATGTTGACCCTTGTCCTCCATGGATTTATTAAGACCACCAGTATTAATTCAAGATTCACTTTATGGATTCCATGGGGAAACTGTGTTTCCTTGTTACAGCTGCTAGCACTGTGGCTTATCGGTGTAAACCATCTCTAGTGAAAATTTAGTGAGCCAAAGAGGGGAGAAGTTAATTAGCTAACATGCTTTATTTACGGTTTGTATTTATGTGGCCCCACATCTTCCTTTGTCTTCCTCTCACACAAGCGCAGAACATATATGCTGAAGGCTCACTGGCTCTCAGCTTTGTGGTGTGTTCGAGTGCCCCTTGTTGGCGCCAACAAAAGACGATGTGAGCCAAAGCAGCAGTTGGCCGTCATCACTGCTAGTTCTGTTGATGTTGGCTTGGCGTGTCATGGCCCCTTACTCAAAACAGACACAAGACCTCAATAAATTAAGATAAAATGACCAAAAATAAAATAAATTGTCTGTGCCCGGAGGTCATTTCTGACTGCATATCATTGTACTGCCAACTACAGAGAAACCTCAGGTGTTCAAACCCAGAACCTTCTATGTTTGAGGTGACAGCAGTAACCACCCAGTCAACATGATTAAAAACTATTTTTGCCACAGAAATAACCTGGAATTATGCAGCAGCAAAAGTTCTGCTCTTGCCAAGTTTCTGCTTGGTAATCCTCTGAGCGCAAGGTCATATAAAAACATACTGCTTATTGAAGGTGTTAATCCAGCCAAGTTTCAAAGTTTTCCTACCTTAAATCATTGTACTACTTTTACATTCTGACTATTTATCCCCTCATGCAATTTGTTGATATCACTCAATTTTGCTTTTTTTCACACCTTGTTTTCATCCATCTGTGCAATAAGCACACATGCTCACAGGTGCTGTTCACACACAGGGAGACGGTTGTGATTAATATGTTTGTGTGACCATCTTTTAGCGTGAAGTTTAAACACATAATTTTATTAGAAAACTGCTGCGGGGATAATTTTAACATGTACTGTCATAAAAACAACACTTGGTGTACAAAGCGGCATACTGTATGTGCTGTTAATTATGTTGGCCGTGCTGAGGTGCTTTTGAAGTGAAATTGTTCAACCAGAGGTCAGAAACTGTACCATGTACTAGGTTGGTCAGTAAAGTTTGACTGACCCCTCTATTTTTATGGCAGATATTTTGGGATGATCAGGATCTAGCTGAGGATAACTTGTAGATGTCTCTCTTAAAAGAAAGATAAAGATAGACAGAAATACAATAACAATGTTACTTTTCCACTAAAAGAAAGTGAAAAAGCCTCATAGGAAGGTGGAGATGCTCCTGGAGCGTCCAAAACCAATGTGAAAGCATAACTGTGACTTCAATACGCTGTTGTTTCCATAGCATCAAATAGTGCCTCTTCTAGAGCAACCAATAGTAACGACAAGGGGTACTCTACCAAAGCGGCACAAATTGATGCCTTAGGAAGCGTCAATGTCTGATGCTGTGGGATGATAACGTGTTGTTTGGGCACAGGAAACAGAAAGTTAGGCTTAGGGAGACAATCGGTTGGTTTAAAATACTGATTAAAGTAACACAGAGAAACAGTATCAACAGGACATAAACAAATGTCTCTGATCAGAAATGATTGTGTTTTGAACCACCCATCCACTCTCTAGAGACTTAACTCTAAATCAATTCAACCACTTCGTTCAGCTCATTTTCTGTTAATAAATGTAGTGATTCATTCTTTCAAAATACTACATCAGAAAGCGATCCATCTAGTGCATTCAGTTCCCAATTAAAAAAATGATTATGCTCCTGTGCAACTAAGTCTCAAATTCGATTACATGGCTAAAATATTGTATAAGCACCACTCATTCAGGGTTCAACTTGTGATTTACAGAAAGAAAGCTTAAGTAACATCTTTTATGAAACTAAATACATAAATAGACACATGCCAGACCCACTGAACTGCAGCTTTGAACTTGAAATCCATGGGTTGCCTGTTTTTGTACCATGCATTCTTTTGTTCTGTCTTTGAGTATTAATGATTCCAGAGAGATGCAAAGGGCATTTGTCCTTCATTGAGTAAACATATTCTGTCTGCAAATCCTGTCGGAGGGGTTTAAAACACTGCTGTGATGATGGATGAAGTGTTTTGATCAGACTTATCAGTGCAGCAGACTCAGATGGTGTGTGAAAACATCACAATCGCTAGTCAAACCTAGGAAGAGACTGCAAAACACCCACTGTCTGGGTAGTTTTTGGCTTCTGCTGTAAAATACAGTTTTAATGGCGGCTAATTATGTAAATGTCTTCACAGGATAGTCTCTGAGTCATTGAAGCTTTTCACTCATCTTCCTAGCAGGGACATTCCCAGTGGACTGTTGCTGGTGAATAGTTTAATAAGCAAACATGCTGTTGCCGTGTCTTTCTTGTTAACTAATAAAACCACATCTTATTAAATACAGTGCTGCTTTTTCACCTTGTGTGTATAATGTGGCTGATGTCTGTCTGATGTGTACATGGCAGTGTCACTGAGCTTCATGTCTCCAGGCTACACGAGCGTGAATTGTTTTGCATTAGCCATACGACAAATCACAAAAACAGAGATGTAGACCACATTTATATCAATATATTATTTTACATGCAGCAGGTCTACAAGTCTTTCTTTACGCCATTAAACTGATTTGACTTCCAAGAGTTAAAGTATTTTTCTTTAAAACTGTTGCTTCCAAACATTAAAACAACATGGATCATGTTTTAACAAGTTGTTGGTACCTAAGCATCAATAAACATAATTAGTTCATAACTAGTTTTCACCCTTTAAAACAGCTGGTTCAGCAAGCATTTGTTTAAATAACAGCTATTTCGTGGTCACTTAAAATGCCGACAGTTTGGCAGCTAGAGTAACACTATATTTTGTCTGAGATGTCAAAACTAGGACATAGTTGTTTGATTGGACTTGGACACGGAGAAATGTGTTAGGTTTAGACACAAATTAAACATGGTTAGATTTAGGAACAATATTAGCAATAGGATAAAATGACTTCCGTAGTGATACAAACAGTGTTTTATGTATTTAGAATCACATATATTACATGTCGTTGTTTCATAACGAACTTAACCTCCAAGTCTCCTGTGGGAATGTCCTCTGCTTTGTATCAAGAGTCTGACAATAATGTTTGGACTCAGGGGCCATGTTGTGATCTATGTGGTCTGTTTATCTATGACTGCTATAGTGGTTACCTGCCTATCCTTTGTTTTGTTTTACTAAAAGAAATTGTTCACATCTTGTAAGCACATATGACTTGGCAGCGCAAGCCTGGATTAGCGAGCCTGATGGAAAACCTCCACTCACATATCCTGGCATCATCAGTAATCTTGTTTTTCGACTGGCTGACTGTTGCATACAGTCTGAAAGAGTGAAAAAGTTTCAAATCCCTTAAAGCTCATCAACAGGTTTGCAGTAGCTGGGTGCAACATCCCCAAATTTACAAGCCAGGAAACAGGCAAACTGAGAGCACATCATTTTCTCAAAAGTAACTTAAGAACCCAAACTAAATAAGTTAAACCCCAGTTGCCAAAATATTCATAGTATCATCAGCAACACATCTCTACAAAGTTTTTTCAATGCTTTTTAACATAACATTAGTCAACACCACGCCCCCCCCACCCAGGCAGACTAATGAAACATTTATGTGTCCTACTGTCACACAGAGCCTGAGCCAGAGCTTTTACTCCAACATCATTACAGACAGCACAAAGACAACATGCGATGTTGCCCAGTGACTGTTAAATTGTGTACAGAGGTGGGGACTGGATTCAGCAATAACCTTCCTGGTTGTTTGCTGTTTAAAAAAATACTTATTAATTTAGTCTGTGTTTGTTTCTTTTCCAAATCATAAAAACTTAAGATTTCGTTATAAATGTTTTCAATAAACTACAAAAAAGGAGTATCTGGATAGCTTTAACTCAACTACCACATGAGCCTGCTAAATTGGTTTCGTTAAAAAAAATAAAATAATGTAAGTTGGTTCAACTCATAGGCGAAAAATTCGGGTCAAAACAACTATATTCTGAAGTGATCCGAAAATGAAAACTCAACTATTTAAGTGAAACACAAAATTAACAAAACTCAAACTTAACGAGGAAAGCTTAATTATTTCCACTAAATATCTGTATGTTTTACAGTGTACAACCTCTCACCCAACATATTTTTAAATATACATATTTGATGTGGAGTCTGACCCACCAATGCTCATGTGACAACCTTTAAAATCACCTTCCTATTCAACTATACAGCAAAGCTTTCGGAGTGGAACGTAATAAGTGAACAATTACAGCCAGAAAAGTAAACTAATGACAAATCTATTATTATAAAGGTTTATTACATTTGATAAACTAAAAAATAAACATTTTAAACATTTCTGATGAAACAACACTTTTATTAATTAAATGCATTAACAATTATGTTAATGCATGAAAAGTCAGACACCGTAGAGGCCATCTGAGCATGATTTAGCTTTAGCTTTGTCACATGATGCGGTCCCCTGCAGAACGTAGTTATCCGAAGATTGGACACTTTGGTTATGAATGGATGGACATGGTAGCAAAAATACCCAGTAGTAGTGACTGTGGCAAGACACTAAACCCCAACTTAGTTGCTCCTGGTGAGTGTTGGCCAGTATCGGTGTATGAATGTGTGTGTGATTGTGAGTGTGAATGGGTGAATAAGAAGCAGTGCAAAGCGCTTTGAGTGCCAATAGGTAGAAAAGTGCTTTATAAGTGCAGACCATTTAGTTCAGAAACAGCTCATCTACTGGCACTTTCATGTAACAATCGGCAATATTTCTTGGCACAGTTTGGGTCCCTCTGAGCACTGTTTAAATGCCTGCCTGTCTGGTACCAACAACCATGCCAAAATAAAAGTCACTAAAGTCTTTCTTCCCACAGTTGCAGCTATATGATTGGCTGATACAATATTTGCTTTAACAAGCGGTTAAATAGCTGTACCTCATAAAGTGGCTGGTGAGTGTATTTTTTAATGAGTGTAGTGCTAAATTTAGGAACGCGAAGTAAGGTGCAAGTAGGCAGATGGTGTGAATGGTTGATGTACAAAGTGTAGGACCATAACCCCACTGACCAACTTCACAGGTGAACTACACTAATTACATTACTTGTGCTTTGCATTGGAGAATCTTAAGTTCTATATCTAAATACAGTTTTTAAAGTGCTGATTCCATTTCAACACAACTGTTGCAACGCCTGATAACACCAAGCATTATTAGTTAAAAACTGCAGACTTGGGATGGCGTTCATCATTTACAAAGACATTACACACCATATGTGTAATGTCTTAGTAAATTAAATTACATTAGCTTATATTTTCACATACTGTATTGTCTTGGGAGTAAACAACTAATATGCTTTTAAAGTAAGTTGCTACCACTGCTGCCTGGCTCCTTCACACAGCGTCTGCTGCTTCACCGTGATTGTTAACTTTTTCCTCCAGACTTTGTCACCTTCCTACATGAGTAGTAAACTTGATATTCTATATTGTATTGTATTAAACACAATTTGAGGTGGCACGTTTCTCTGTTAAGCACCCACTCTTTTGTCCAACCGACCAGAATCATAAAAAACATTTAACAAGGCTGTAGTCAATCAAAACGTGATGTTTTACTGCATGATCAGATAGTTATTTGAGAACATTTTATTGATGTGTACAGTATCAACATATTTGCAACTTGCTGTTTGTGTTAAATTGTATTCATAGACAATGTATTCTGGCTATAATTACATCCTCCCTCCAAAAAAATAAACAATTACAAACAAACAAAACAAAACTTATTTGCATAGGCAGATTAGTAGTATGGGAACAAAATTAGAGAGGGATGTAGATCAACAGCACCGTAGAGAGTAGTCAGCGGAAACCACCCATATGAATATACTGGTGGTGCCAGTCTAGCAATTCTCCCACAAGTTTAGCAAGTTTGTCCCTTTTGACTCGTGACAAATCTAATCACTATTCTATCAGACTTTCCACTTTGAGGAGAGTTGAAATTCTCATTAGCACCTCCACGCAAAACAGCTTTAAAATTTTCCTTGTATTGCTTCAGATTGTTTCTCCAGTATAGTAAAGCTTGTTTTAACACCAGTAATGAGATTTAGATTAATGTTTGAAACATCTGAAGTGTGGCTCCTGAGAGATCTTCATCAGGTAACTGAGCAGCACAAAGCAGAACAGGCAACAATAAAAAGACACAAACACACTCATCACTCAAGTGGTTGGGATCTGTTTGATTGGAGTCAGTCTACTCTCAGACTTGACCAATCAGAGAAGTTATTGCTGACTGATTCTCCCATATAGAGATAAAACATGCATCTGTGGGGAAAATAATCCACATTAGTTAACATTAATACATTGCCAGTATATCTTGTCCTTCTTGTCTCTTCACTTCACTAAACAATCTAATCAGCTTTAACTGGGTCTCTATCACCTAAAGCAGGTTTACTTGTATCAGTAAAATTGTTGCGAAAATCTATAACCATCACAAATGATACAGGTACATGACATTTAATGCCAAAGAAATTTTACACATAATGACACAACCCAATACATCATAACATCTTCTTGAAATCTGCAATTTGATTTTACATACACAACTGGAATTACTCTGCACTACCTTTTTCTACTCCCCAAGATCCTGGAGCCCTCGGGTTTTGTTATTCTGCTGATTCTGCACTGTTGGCCAGAAAATAGGCTCCTGTAAACTGTTTGGGGAAGTTGCAAGACTAGCTGACCCAGACCCACTCATCTTCCTGTGTGGGCACAGCATAGAGATGGAATTAGAAATAAGGCTGTTTATGTAGAAAATCTGAACTACAGGGAGATAAAGTGTGCCGCAGGCTCTGACAGGAAATCCTGTGAACTAGTAGTTCAATTTACATTTACAACCCAGGTCCAGTCATCAAGAGGACCTGCAGATAAAAATGAGACTCAGTAACACTGAAGACAATGCTGGACCACATATTCTTATTACTACACATTCAGTGCTCAACTGATGAAACATAAAGACACTTATATATTGTGGATAAATTAAAAATAAAAAGTGAGGGTTAATAAAGTAAACCTTACCACATTCACCACTTTCCTAAATCTAAGTAAAAATTTCTGTTTGTTGAGGTAACAACATGAATATAATGTTAACATTAGTAGCTTTGCAACTACTCATTCGTAACTGAGCTAATGCCTCAATTAGCAGCAGTGGCTTTCAAGCTCTTTAAAATGAGCATTTAAACAGGAAGTGTCAGAGAGTCAAGGATGAGTTGACAGTGGTGCTTTCAGTATCCAGTGAGCGGAGCTCCACTGATAAAAGACACTTGGTCAAGATTTAATGTTTTTGTGTATATCAGTTTTTTTTGCAAAAGGAAAAAAAACATTTGTTGGTATCAACTTGCATTTATATTAATAGTCAGCATATCCTCATTATGGTAAACTAAAACTTCAAAAATCCAGTTGTAGGTAGGTTTCCCACAAAACATGTGTTTGAAGCTGTATAGAAAAACAATTTCTGGAGAGAAAAGTGTAATACTGGCCTTGGTCAACAGGTGTCAGAATATGCAGTGTTTATGGGCACAAGGTGGTTTTAATGTTGTGGCTGATCTGCGTATTCTACGGTGTTACTGACGGATAATTTTGGACCTTTCTTCTACTTTTTTTTTTTTTGAGAGCTATTGATGAGTACCTGTTGTGCTTTCTCCGGTGGTTTAAGTGTAATCAGCCCTGTATCTCTGTGTGGAGCCTCTGGAAGCCCACCTCAGCTCTCTGCTTAACGTGAAGTATAGGTGGATATCTGACTCTCCATGCATTCACGGCCACTGCTCCCTCCTTATCAGCAGTCTGAAGCTTGCATGCTCAATCGCCTGATTTGTCAAGGGTGACTCTGAAAGATTCTGATAGGCACTCCGCAAATCACCCAGTTGATCTAAAATATCGACCAGCCACAAAAAGTCATTACACACAATAATGGTGGGCAGGACCTTGAAGATGTGACTTAATTAGGTTTCAAATGGCTTCAAAAATGCCTTCAAATCTGCTGCCCTGGAGAGTAATGTGCTCTTGGATTTTCTCAGTGATTACAGGTGTAGAAAGTGAGCAACACTGCTATTGTCCGTGCCACAGCTGCTCTTAACTATAGGTGAGAGCAGAAGCACAGACATCAGAGATGTATACTCCGTACAAGTGATGATGACAGAAATCATACGTATGCCACTGCTGGAGCTAGGGAGAAAAAAGTTATGCTGTAGCAAATTGCATTTTTCTTAATGAAATTTAGAAAGTAATTGGATGAAAGTGGATCTGTAGGCATTGACAGAGCTGCATACACTGGTAGCATTTAAATGACAGTGCTCTGCCTCTCATTGTTTCTTATAGTTGCTCAGAACATTGTTACTGCTGAGGCAGAGAAAGCTCATTAACCTCCAACCCACAACTTTAAACTTATCAAAACACAGCATAGTTTTAACAGTTAAGGAACCCAACCCAATATAATATTACAGTGGTCTTTGTGTATGTGGTTTAGATCTCTTCTCTTACTCTTAATGCCATTCCATGTCTTCTTACAGAAAACCAAGATATCCACCTATGATAAGATGTGGGAATTCATGAGCAGTCGGAGGCACTCAGTGATGGTGAAGAACATTGAGGAAGGCATTCACCGTGTGCTCACCTCAGACTACGCATTCCTCATGGAGTCCACAACCATTGAGTTTGTCACACAGCGTAACTGCAATCTCACGCAGATCGGAGGCCTCATTGACTCCAAAGCCTATGGGGTGGGCACGCCAATGGGTACGTATGCTGTAGTTTAAATACAATATGTTCTGCTGAGGTAACTCATAAGCTCTTGTGCCGTTTAAAATAGCCGACTGGTTGCATTGTGAAATTTAAAAGTTCTTAACATAACAAAGAGCTACCTGCACTTGGTACAATGGGACGCACAGTTTTCTGTGAACTATGCCTACTTGTGGTCCTTTGCAGTCATTGCGGTACTACAACCTGTTTTTTGCAGTGTGTCAATGCCATGCTGTGTGAGTATGTATAATCCTGTCATGTGCTGTCTTGCGGCATCATTCTGGGTGAAAGTTTTTTCTGTCTGTGGACTGTTTAGAGTTTGATACAATTGCATTTGAGCCAGTGTTCATATACAAACAACGAGCTCTTCTCGTAGATCATTGCCTTGTACACACCTAATGTAGTATCAATAGAAGTTTGTGCATGTTCGGAGTGGAAGTAGAGATACATCAAAGGGCAAGTTGAAAGTATGAATTTGCATATTTTTTTCATATTTTTATTCTGACTGTGATGCTGGGTGTCCATATTAAACAATACTAAAGCTTTAAAATAGGAGCTGGATGTATAAGGGAAAAACTCTTAAAGACTTTCTCTATAAGATGCAGAAGTCTAGTTTTGGGTCTGCATGCCCACAACATACACTGTTGCACCCACCTGCTCTCATATTAGACCCGTAACTCATCACTTTACACAGGGCACAAGCTGGCCAATCAGAACAGAATGAACTTTAAGGCACAGACACGAGTTAAATTAACTGTTTCACATGGAAAAATGAATTATAGTTAAAATTAGGTTTTGGTGAGAGTAAGAAACCAAAACATTTGCCTCTTCATTGTCCTTGAAGAAAAAGGCTAGAACACACTCATGACTCTATTGCATCTCTTTAAAGCAGCCAAAGTATTTTGGGTTCTGGTGTTTATATTATGAATTTATGCATTTTAAACATCTTTGATTGTTCTCTGTTTTACCCTAAATGATTATGGTGGTGAGGCAATCTTTAAATATGAACCATTAAAGTAGTCGTTGATGAAAACACGAAACTGAACTTCCCTACCTAGGTGTATGTCATTACTGTATGGAAATATTGTGTGATTTCTATGCAAATTAAAAGGTGCAAAAACTGTATTTTGGTGTTTACATTGCACTACGTTCCCTCCTCATGTGGAGGAAGACTTAGCGAATAAAATCCCAGGGCTATCTCCAGCAGGCAGGAGAACACTGTAACATAAATAGAGGGATGAATAGAGAATGTGGCACATTACACGTTGTCAGTGGAGGTGCAACATTTGATTACGGGGTTCCGCAGCAGATTTTCATAATCCTGTTACAAATGCAGTGAGAAGAAAAAGCAGTTATGTAACTGCAGAATTCCCACTGGCAGACAACTTAACATGATGACCTCGTGCAAGAGGCTGCTCTAAAGCTGTCATGTTCTACTGTATATCTATTCAATCATATTCGTTAAAAGCAAGGGGATTGGTAATTCCTGGATGGAGAATGCTGAGCTCAAGCCAGAGTTTAAAATGGAGCTCATAGGATACATTAGTATATTTCTTCTACCATTAAAAGATAATTGATTTGAAATAACTCTACACAAAGACCAAAAACGGTCTTTGTCAATACTTTAGGGCAGGGGTATTCAATTATGATTTAAGGAGGTCCAAATAGAGAAAATGTCCACATGTACAGGTCTGCAGCATCGTAATGTTTAATGTTAGCATTATAATTTAGTTATACATTACAATTATTTTATATATATATTGAAAGAGCATTGTTATCGTATCAGCATTTGCACTGTGTGAAGTCAACATAGAAATCAAATCAAACATAGAATGCTATAATTTCAGCTATTTACCTGTATTTATTCTCTGCAGGGCTATATACAATAATAAATTAAAAAATGTATACTAAAAGTAAAAGAATGCAACTCTGTGGGAACACTTGTTAGCTAGTTGTTGGGCAATAAATGAATGTGTTCTAATCTTCATTGATTGATTGATTGGTTGGAGTTTTACATTCCAGCTTTGAGCCACGGCCATCATCTCAGAGCAGATGAGACACAGTGGTTTTGAGCTTCCTACGGGAAGAATGAAGATGTATGCCTTAGTCCATTCCGGATGGAAAGCCCGGGTTTTCTTTGTCAACCTTTCGTCTTTTAACACAAACCATGACACACTGAGTTCACTGCTTTTCATTCAGTTGTCTTCTCACTTTGCACTTTAGATTTTTCTCTCTGTGTCTTGGTCACTGCCTATATTTTCATTAGGAATACAGATTTTCCGTGCCTATATTCAGTGAAGACCCGTTCTACTCTGCCTGTGGTTGGCTGACATTCTCACCTTGACCAATCTCAGTTCACTAAAACTGAAACAAACTGAAAATGGTATGTCATTTCAGTCACGGTGTACAGACAGGATAGAGGATAGGTCCAGACCCGGACTGCGGTCTGCCTATTAGTGACCACTGCTTTAGGGCATCCTTACCCTGTCTCAGCATCTCCGCTCTAAGCGGAGAGGGACCCAGTAAATATATACACTGATCAGCCATGGACAGAGATCAGCATGTTGATCACTGACTACTCTCCACGTATTAACTTGCAAAGTTTAAACCAAGGTTATGTGGCTTATGCTATAACCATTCAACTATCCCAAGGTCCCTCGATTTTCTTGGTTTTGAGTAAAATTTTGGGACGATGGATTTCCATTACATGCAGTAGCTATATAACCTTAGCGTATCTGTTGAAAATGTTACATCATTTTAGCTGTGGTTCAGGAGATAGAGCACAATGCCCACCAACTGCAGGGTTCTTGGTCCAGTCCACAGACCTTCCTGTCCAAATGTGGAAGTTTCCTAGAAGTGATATGAATTTCTGCTTTCGGAGGAAGCTGTTAGATAGTTCAACTATCTGACCACTATTATCACTGGAATGTAACAGGGTGAAAAAAATGAACTAATGCCAAGGACAATTTTAAAATGAGATATTTTAGCTAAAGATAACATTGGGAATGTATGTGCATGCATGCCAGAAGATTAAAATGTACGTTTTTGACTTGAAATGTCACAGCTCAAAATATGTCTTAGGTTAAACATAAAAACAAGATCAAATCAATACATTTGTATGGGAAAAGTAAACCAAGTCAGCCAATAGTGTATATCAAAATATAAGATTGTTACTTTTTTTAAGGTTTCTTTTTTTCAAAGTGGTGTGCAGGTGTACAGGTGTACAGGTGTGCTACATCAGCCTGTATTCAATGTTGCAGCATAGACTTAAGGGGACCCACTTTCCTCTTAATATCTAGTTTTACCCAGTTGTTTCTCTTTATATAGCTTTAAAGATGTCAAAACACTACGATTCGCACTATTTAACAATGGAACTTATTGCACAACAGCTATATTGTCCAAAATAAAGATAGTGTTTGGGTCAATTAGCTCTTAGTATTCAGATACATATTTAATTAAGCAATTACTGCAGGAAAATATACTATAAGTATCACATCACCCTTGGCATTTGTAAATTCCACATATTAAAAGACTCCAATCAGTATCAGGGCCAAAGATCTTTATCAAGACATCCCTAATTTGTAGACATCATCCATAATTTATTAACTAATACAAAAATCATCTACCTGCAGAAATATGTCTGTGTGGAGGACAGATGATATCCAGTCACTGTATCCTCCTGACAAATCAGCGAAATGTCCTCTGGGACACTGAATGCTGGCAAGGTCATTTACCCCTGTTTGTGTATGCTCTGCTGGTCGGCCGCAGAAGGTAATTTGAGTGAATGTTTAGCTGTGTGTGAAAACAGTGGAGGTAGGCTATATTTGCTTTGGGTGATTGCATTTCCTGACTGATGTGCTCCTCATGAAGAGGTGTGTGTGTGTGTGTGTGTCTGGTTTGGTGGGGTGTGAATTTTCCTAGGTGACTCCATACTGGACTGAAGCACTAAACATGCACACAATATATTTTTTGTGCTTTCTCTATAAACATTTCCATTAAACATACTGAACATATGGTTGTGGACTGAAAAAAAAAAAAAAATTGGTCAGGGCTCATCTGTGGCAACTTGTGCTTCAACCATTTGTTGTTCCTACTATAAAAAGTAGTAGGAGCATCATTACTTCCCACTGTGACCCCTTGCCAAGCGATCATAACAAGATAACACTAATTCTACCCTTTAAGTACCCTTTGCCATATGCTGTCTGTATTCCCATTTAGCTGGGTCATTAAATATACACAGTCCAAAAGTATTTGGACAGTTACACATTTGTCCTTCAGGCCAATTTCATGTAAAATATTAGCTACTACAAGCTTTAAGTGACAAGCCTCAGCTTTAATTTGAAAACAGTTATTATTTCACTCAACATTGAAAGTGCTAAATTTGAAATCCTTCCCTTTTAAATATACTACCCGCATTGCAAGCATTTGAACCTGAAAGTAGCTACAGCAGGTTATCAACTACCACAGGTTTAGCGGTTTGACATGTGAACACCAAGGATCTGGGGATGAAAGTGTCCTTGAGCAAGATACTGAAGCCAGACTTGCCCCTGGTGCATGTGTTTACTTATAAGTCAGTTTAGACTAAATGTAAATGACTAGATGTATTTTTTCCTCATGTTGACCCCTGATCACTAAATAACAAATTTGGTTATATTTCAAGGTAATAGTATTTTTAACAATCCCCATAAAGGCACTAAAACCTAATCTGAAGTGCCATTACTGTCTGTTTGGTAATTAATTCAACAATGCTGTCATGCATGTGCTGTTGAATCGACTCAGCATTTAGAGAAACATGTTCTAACAATTTCTAGGCCATTAGGACCAAAAAATAAACATATATTCTGAGTTGTGTTCCAAATTATGGAATAGATTACCATCACACTTATACATAGAGATATAAAAAGTAATATAATTTTTTAATGTGTCCACCACATACCTCATCACATTTCTGCACTTCTTTTTCCAATGGATCCAAGTTTAGTACAGTCACTTTCAGTTCGGCTTTAATCCCGCACCTTCACAAAGTGTGTGGAGACGAGGGATGAGCCTACTTTTCTACCTTGCCGACTTGCTTGTACTGGCACACACTGAGTTAGGTGGGGAGAGCTCTTATGCCAGACTATCATTAGTCTTGGATGTGGAGTTTCACTTGGTCAGCATGAAGGTGTCCCATTTTGTTTCAAATAGGACCCAAATGCAGAGTCAGCGAGGTGGAAGCGGGTATGTTGAGACAGATTATAAAGAAATAACTCAAAAGGCAAACAGACAGCATCATGAATTACATCTCTTAAACTTAATTAGTAATAAGACCTGCATTTTGCGAAGGTCTATGAAGAGGGGAAGAATGAAAAGGCATGAGCGGACATCCAGCCACCTAAGACTATACACAGAAAACTTAATAGACCTCAGCTTAATACTGAGCCCTGCAGAACTGTTTGCTCATTGAGTGAAGGGAGAAACTAACAAAGGAGGGGGCAGAGCTGAACTGAACACAGAGGAAACACCAAATCTGAAAAACATAACCTCCAAATGAAAGACAAACCATGACAGAAGACTTGTCTCTTGCACGAAAGAGTACATGCACTGCTCTCTCTCCAATGCCTTGTCATCTCTCACAATGTGGTGACAGCACTGTCAATCAAACAGCTACTGGGTATGATGAAAACAGCTCAGGCTGTTGTCCCTTTTCCAAATGAGACTCCTGCAGCAGTGCTTCTCTCAAATGTGTCTTTACTCCATTTGTACTCATAGATGTCAATTTCTCGATCAGTAGGTCCAAACTTGGGGTTCTGGAGAGATCTCTACAACCTGGCAGATGGGTTCCTCCTAAGCAGAGGACTGTCACACTTTTTAGAATTTATAGAAGCCTCTCATACCACATGGGGTGGCCTCTGCCTTTCTCAGGTGGTGGGTGAGTTGTGGCCAGTGGGCACATCCCTGCTCATACAAACATTGGAATTACACACAGTTTGGCACATGCTGCACCATTTTACACCATAACTGAGAGGGCATCATGTGAGTGTATGCTTAGCGCAGCTCCTGTTCATTGCCAGACAGCCGTGAGTATACTGTCATGTTCAATCCATCAGAGCGGTGCACATCCCAGGGAAACTAAACACAGCAGCAGACATAATTTTAAGGGGCAGGAGGGTGACCAAGGGGACTGGTCTCTCCTCCAATGGTTTGCCTGGCATCTCCGGAGCAGGTTCAGGGGAGCCCAAGTGGATCTAATAGCCTAAAGCAAAAAGGCAAATTGGGCACTATAGTTTTCCCTGACCATGCACGGCCACCCTCAACTCAGAGTGGATGCATTTGCTTATCATCCATTGCCCAGACTACTGTTGTGGACTTTTTTCCGTGGTTCCCCTGATCCTTCATCTGTTAGATCGGGCTTAAGAGGAGAACTTGAACCTCATTTTGATCACCATGAAGAGGACCAGTGCTGCCTGGTTCCAAATTCTTCACATTGCCTGCCTGCAAAGGGAGCAATTAGGGGTTACACAGGGATAAGCTTGCAGTCTGGACATGGTTAATAAGAGGGAGTGTTTAGAAAATATTGCATTTTCACCATCTCTGGAGCCCACCATACAGATAGTGAGGGTGGTCCTTCCACTATAGATGTTGGAGACAAAATGGGCCACTCTACAGCACCCTCTGCACCTGCCCACTCCTGGAAGTGCTTTCCTTTCTTCAGCTGCTTTTGGTGAGAAACTTGTGTTTCAGCATAATGAAATTGTACCATGTTTATGTCCTCCTGTCACGAGGGGTTTGGGGACAGCTCTTTGTTCATTCGCCCTTTCATCAAACTTTTTTAAAGGGTGCATGGAGGTCATGGCCCTGTTTCCCCAGATGAGATCTTTCTTTTGTTCTGTGTGCTTTAACAAAGCCCCCTTTCAAACTGCTAGACCAGGTGTCTCTTCATTTTCTATCTCAGAAATCGTCTTGATTGCTGGATCTGGCATTAGCCAAGAAAGTCAGCGATCTTTCCATCCTCTTTGTCCCCTTTCAAGTCTGCGCATCCAGGGAGATCACAGTTCAGTGGTATTGTGGCCTTCACAATGAAATACATCACTAGCTCTTTCAGAACTAGAGCGATCACATTGCAGGGTTTCTTTCATTCGCTTCACGCAACTGAAGTTAAGACAAAAATCACATTTTTGTTCACCGTGCATGCTCTCCCTTGTGATGTGACGCATAAAGCAAAGCACAGAACAGACAAGCTTTTTGTGCACCATGGGGATTGGTTGCATAAATATCCCTTGTCATCCCAGAGCCTGTCATACTGGCTGTATGCTGCCATCACCCAGGCTTACTCCATCTTTGATTTAGAGTCTGAAAAAATTACCCATGATCATTCCACTTAGAGCGTATCCTCCTTGATGGACCTGCTCGAAGGGGGTCTTAATGGGGGACATCTGCATGGTGGCATCTTGATGTTTCCTTTGTTGTTTTGTCCATTTCAGACATGTCCAGTAAAGTGTTTGCCCCACATTGTAGTTTGAAGGCTGAGCTACAAAACTTTCCAAAGCTACTTATGCTCCATCTGCTGATGTCAGAGAGGACAGCACATGCAAGTGGGTTAGTGAACACACACCAGGCAGGCATTGACAAGTTCAAACTCAAATTTATATTTGAATTTGTCCTCACCGCACATGCACTAAACAGGACAAACCAATAGCATTGCTTGGGGGTCTGTTGCCCATAGTCGTAGAATGTGAGGTAGTAATACAGCACCAACATTCATAATAGTATCAACATTAACAAATCCATATTGTATATTGCACACATAGAGCATGCACATGTTCTTCAATTGTATTTCTTTGAAGATGACAATGCACTTTGACGTTTATTAGAATTGTTTATGACTCAAAATTAATTTTCTTTCAAATTCATTTTGCATCTTGCTTATTTTGTGAGTGGATTTTCTTATTAGTTTTATTTCTTAGATTGTAGTTTTCTCTCTTTTCACATCTTGGAGTGTGGTATATGCATATATATTTGAGTTCTCAATACATTAATTTGATGAATCCATCTTTGTTTAACCCATCTAGTGGTTTCCTATGCTAACATTTTTTTAATACAAAGGTTTCTTTTAAACTCCCTCTTATAACCAAAATTTGTGATAGAAAAATATATGTAACCATTCCTCCAACACACCTCCTCCACTTTTACAATTGGAAATCATTTCTGGTGATGGAAAAAATAAAAATACCCATGCTAATTTCCCAAGGCCTCCATAGCATCACAGTGTTAAGGATTTATTTTGCTTATGTTTTACACTTATGACTTTGGCCTAATTTCTTACAGTGGATGCTCTGCAGTGAAGCGTTTGGCCCAAATGCTTAGAACCTTTCTGTTAAAACTTGTTGTTGGCAACAAAGTCACAAGCACACTCCTTCTTGTGGTTATTCGTATTGGGTGAGTTTTTTTAACAGAGGCTTGTGCTACCATCATATTTTCCCCATTGTGTACAGGCAGCTTGTACAGCTGCTGTCTCCTGCTCCACCCTGACTGTAGCAACACTCTGCATCTCCACTTTCTCTCTTTGTTTCTTTACCTGATGACAATCAATCTTCATTTAGCTTCATTAGGCTTCATTAATCAGACAGGGAAGTGTGTGCTGCTTTTCAGCAGGCTGCTGTCTTTTCACTTGTCAGTTGGGCTCATAAAAAAAAAGTCCTGAATGCATTTCTTTGAAATAGTACAACTCCAGTAATGAAGGGGCTTACCCACCCAGATTGTAACCCAACTTCTACCTCCTGAGCACATGGGATGTAAATGATAGAGAAAGAAAACATTTTAGAGGCACACAGAATGAGGCTGTAGAAAGGCCATAACTTAAAGGGATCTTTTTAATTAATTAAAAAATATTGGATTTGACAAAATGGAAAAGGGTGACAAAACATAATGAGTATTTAGCGATTTGACCCCATACTGAAATTGCTATTTTTCATGGGTGTAGTCACACCCCAGGCCATAGAATTCTCTCCCGAATGAGGATATTAGATCACGGTGACAAGACGAAGAAGACTGACCTTTATCTTACAATCTTAATGGATGTGACCTAGAAGAATTAATGAGCTCACTGAGAAGATCCAAAATGTGACACACTCAACTGATTAAAATGAAAGACATAATTTCATGAGAATTTATACTGTGCATAGCAGCTGCATGTTTTGACATCTTCCAGTAGCTTTCATGACCATGAAGCTGTTATTTTGCAGCTCAAGGGCCATTATATTATCAGCTCTATAAATATGGGTCAGTAGGTCACCAATCCACATGCTAGAAGGCTCAGTAGGTCATTACCATGTGATATAATGTACTATAATTGTGAGCGATTTTGGCACAGAAAAAAATACATGCTCATGATTAGATTAAAGGCACAAAAACAAGAAGGCTGGGGTTAGGGAAAGATCATTGGGTGGGTTAAAACACCGAAATGACATTGTAACAATTAACAAACAAGTAACAATCAAAATGGCACAAAAACTGATGTCTCTTGTGTCAAACTTTGTGCTTTCACCCACCCATCCATCCCAACCTCCTGAAACCCATGATATTTACTATGGCCACTAGATCCTGCCAATGTATTACACGTCTAACTCATAATAAATATGCCTGTAGGTAGTGGATGACCTGCACACTATCACTATGATTCATTCAGTGGTATGTTAACCCTCAGAGCAACGGTTACGTGTATCTACGTGTCATACATGGTGTGGGCATGGATATAATCTAATTTAAAGAACTACTTGATAAAGGAAACCTGATAAAAGGAAAAACTTAAACTGCAGATACCCTAATCATGGGTCTAGTATGCAGTATTTGTAACACAGAATCTCTTCTTTTAAAATACTTACTCACATAGTATGGTTTTATCTGTTCTGCTCTTGTGTCCTCATCTTAACATGGAAGGCAAATCTGTCAATGCATTAACCAAGAAGGGAGCAGATTCCCCTTTTGGTGAGCTAAAAATACACATGTTCAGAGTGTCAGGCATTGCAGCACATTTGAATTTCTCTTTTTATTTATTGAGTGACAATGCATTAGGGATTCATTCACTATTACTCTGCTTTGATCTGGCATGTGGATTACATCTATATGTCTTATTCTGGAATCAGCATGGTGTATCACTTCACTAACCAATCTTCCCTGAATTGAAGAATTAACTGCATCTTTTATGGGCACTAAGGCAGAGGCCTGTTTTCAGCTCACAAATGAACATATTCTGTTTATCACTGACAAGGATAACAACACATTCTTCCTCCAACTGGCAGTCAACCAGACTCAGGAGAATTTTTGTTTTAGATTTTCAGTTTCATTTAAAAGACAATGTGCTTTGCTAAAAATGTGAGTGTGCGTTATTGCATTTCCATTTAGAAATGGGTTAAATGTTTCCATTACCTTTTTTAGGTGATCTGATCACGGTTATTAATTAAAAGGGGAAGCTCAGGGGCAAATACAGAGAGACATGCAGAGACACACAACCATTGACACCCATGTTCACACCTATGGACAATTTTCACCAATCACCACGTAACGTAAAATGCCTTTGGAATGTGGGAGGAAACAGGAGTACCTGAAAGTATGGGGTGGAAATGAAGCAAACTGACAATTTAAATAGAAGTATTTTAGACGGCAGGGAATTGTTGTCCTAGTTCATCACAGCAGATTTCAGTGATTAAATACAAAATAAACTCTCCCCCCTCTTGTTGCCTTGGGGTTTTAATGTAGGTCTCTGTCCAATATCCCCCTGAACTTACAGTCTGTAAGACCTTACATCACTTATGGTGGCTGAAATATTCTCTACTCTAATACCTCAATATCTTAATGGTTGTCATTCTTATTCTTGAACACTTGCTTTAGAAATAATGAAAGTATTGTGCAGTTAAGAGTGTTCTGTAAATTTGCCATACAACTCATACAAACCATCTCCCGAGAAATCTAAGAGAAAATCAACAATATTAAAATGTTCTTGTATTACCTAACTCTAATCCTCCTAAATGTTCCAGATTGGACTTTACAGCACTTGAGTCTGGCCCCACCAAAAAAGAGTTTTTATCAGAAATGAAGATGTTTCATCACAAACTGTAGCTTCTCACACTACACTGACAGCAGCCCGTGTAACAGGCAGCACAAACCAGAACAGGCAACAATATGAAGACACAAACTCTCTCATCACTCAGGTAGTTGTGATCTAGTAGAGTCAATCTATTCTCAGACTGGACCAATCAGAGAACAGCTGCTTCTCAGCTGTGGTTTTCTAAAACAGGGACAAATCATGTCTCTATGAGGGGGGGGGGGGGGGGGGGTGCATTAAAATATCATATTACACATAAATTATAAAAACTTCACAAATTCATAAATTTTGTATACAGTACATCAAAAATTATTGTTTTTATTGAATGACTGTGTTTACACCAACTAAAGGTGTTTTTTAGAGACAAACTTATATACAATTTCATATAGCTAATCATTTTGACCTAACACAGGTGGATGTGATGCAGGTAGTTGACCTGGCAACATGTCAACATGTCATGCTCAGGAGCAAGTTTATTCTCAGGAGATGAAAATAAGATGTGGCTTGAGTATTGCATGATGCAACATTATATACAAAACAGTCAGCTTGTTTCAATGTTGGGGCTGGTTAATGTGTATGTAAGTGAGAGTCTTCTGTTGTAAATTATTGATTTGGCTTTTTAAAGTTGTAACACAAGATCCAGTTTAACAACATCTACAATTATTTATTTGATCCTGAAGCTGTAAGCAAGGTGCAATGTTAAAGTTGTTCGATTCCCACATCTCCCTGTCCACAAATGTCCTTGGCGAAGGCCCTAAATATCCACTTTACAAATAAAGACAACTGTGGACAGCACAGCTTTATGTTCATGGGTTGGAGTATAAGCTTGAGTTGTTATTTACTTTACAAATAAATAACTTACTTTTGCATATGGTATAGAGTTTTGTGTATAAAATATGGTTTGTTAATGGATTGATGGCAAAAACAGAGATGAGGAATAGAATAATCAGGGGGTGTCAGGTGAAAATAATATAACAAAAGAATCTGAGCTCTTGCACCTTGAATAAGGCGATGCATGTAATTTTAGTGAAATAGGGGCAGTTGCAACTTAGTTGGTATGGCAGTCGTCCACGTACCACAGGGTCGGTGGTTCGCTCCCCGCTCCCGGCTATATCTCGAAGTGTCTGTGGGCAAGACACTGAACCCGCCTACAACCCATCCCATCCCCAGCTGTGCAGTGCCGGTCCAAGCCTGGTAGAAATTGAGGTGGGTTGTGTCAGGAAGGGCATCCAGCATAAAAACTGTGCCAAATCAACATGCGGACAATGATTCGCTGTGGTGACCCTGAAAAGACAAAAAAATAAAACAAAAAAACAAAAAAAACAACCAAACAAACAAATAAAAATGGCATGGTGTCCATGGAATGTGCCCCTCTGAGATGATCCACAGGGACTCAACCACCCCACAACCACCTCATCATGATTCTAAGTGGTCCAATAGTACATAGTGGGCGTTGCTTAAGATATGCGGCCAATTTACTACGGCTTAAGACCTTTAGGTGAGTTTCAGTTGAAATAGCAGGGGTAGGCATTCAAACAAATAAAATGGTTGCATGAACGCAATTAATTTAAGACAGTTGATTCTTCTAAAAGATAAATTGATTGACAGCTAAAACTGTTGATGTCCTGCTTAGATCTCAGCACCAGAGGTGAATAATTAATGGAAAATCAATCCTTTAGTTCTGGGGCTATCTGTAGTCTCAAATTTAGTATCCATGAAAAATGGTATAATTGGTGATTACCTCTAAAACATTGAGGGTGAATAGCTGAGGTTACTTCAGATACAAAAGAACAGCATCTGTGTTTAATGACAGACACTGTTCAATTTCCCCCTGTTCTGACATGGTGATTAATTTTACGTAAGCAAAATGTTAATGCCAAAAGGTTCAGGGACAAGAGGAGCGGTGACTGAAGACAACCTTGACAGCAGCCTCAGTGGACTGGAAATCTGCCTGATAACTAGCAACAACTGGGAATGTAGGCTGATAAGCTTAAAGGTTAGGTCAACAGTCAATGCCACAAATTAGCTTTAATTTGATTTCTGACCTAGAAGAGCTATTGAAGAATTTAATGAAGAAACAAGGAGCAGGAAGGGCATGGATTTATTAAATAAGCGTTGGAATTAAAAAAAAACAAACAAAAAAAATAATTGTTTACATTTTTAGGCAACTAGCTGTTGGGTCTGGACCATCAATCCTAATGTTTTTTTGATCATATAACACTGTTATGCAGGCTTTGTGATTGAACAAATAAATAAGTTTTAAGCCAAAACTTATGAGCTGAAAGTGCTTCAAAGAGTCATGATCCCATTTAGTCTCTCTTCATGAAAATGTTAAAGAATCTTTGTTTGGTGTGTGGTGCATGTTATTTTGAATTGGGAATCTATTAACAAAGGAAACACTGTTGCTCTCTTTTCACTCTTTGCAGTCATCAGGAGGTCGTCACCCATTTCATGCTCATGTAAATCTGAGTTTTGACACTTGCCAAAAACTAGACTGGCACAGTGCAGCACAGGTTTTGACTCTATGACACAGTGCTCATGTTTGTTCAGCATATCACAGCGTAGGTCTTTCCATTTGTTCTGATCAGGTAGAGCTGGCTTGATTTCAAGCTTGCCTGTTTCTTTGTTGTAGCCAGTGAATTATCTGACACGCGTTGGCTTGCTGTTCCACTCTGAAGCTGTAGGTATCTACTGTTGATAGCAATAAATAACGAGGAGCACGGTTCATACTTGCCATTACCATGGTGATGGATGCTTTTGAAACATGCTGGCTGGCATGCTCTGAAATAAAGAGACAGATACAGGAAACTCTTGAGCAGAGATGAAGAATAGAGGAAATGTCAAAGAGTTGGAAAACAGCTTTATTTATTGTAGCCACATTGTCGTGATGCTGAGGGATGCAGCTCAAACCTCTGTTCTATCAGGGAGACATCGTTTATAATTGTCACTACTTGGGGTCTTTTGGGCCCAATACTTACTTAATGTTGCTAAGCTTATTCTGCATACTAATCACAAATGTATCCATGGAGCCACTGATAACGTTTTCTAATCTATACGTGCTTTACCCCCCTGGTTTTCCAGGGAGAGTTCAAGTGCTGGTGATAATAGGGGTTATTATTAATATTATTTTTAATTCAAGCTGCATTAACATTCTGATTAAAGTGTAAAGGGGGTACCACATGGAGGTCTGGTAAGTGGGAACCCATGGATATCTGTTTTTCTCTTATTTTGCAACGGTTTACCCTGATCTCAATACAAACGGTTTTAAACGGCAGACAAGGAAAGGAGCCGATGGTGGAGTGCTTTACCTGAGAAGGGAAAGGAGGTGACAAAAACAGAATCAACTGAAAAATTAAATGAGTGCTCTGCAGACACTTTACAGTGGTAGAAGAAAACATTTGAAGACTCACTTTGGGAACATTAAGTTAAGGCAGGCAAGCATCTTGCTTTGAAAGCATTAGCCCAGCATAAGCATGGCAACTGGTTTTAATTAGAAAGCTATACAGGTAGAACGAGTGCAGATATGAGCCCCATGGATGTATTTTAGGTTTATTAGTTTAGTGATGTTGCAGCTGTGGGGACAATAAAATGGTAACATTAGCATTTTTACTTTACAATGTTAAACACGTACAATGAAATTAAGTCCAATGTAGGTTTGAATGTACTAAATGTTCATTGAAGTATAATGGAGTCTTAGTAAAGTGATTTTAAGTGGTTGTGGAAATGAATGTGCTGTCCAGGGGAAAGACCATTTATGTCAAGAGGCTTACAACAGCAGCAGGAAATAGAATAGATTGATTTATCCATGAAATACAACCACATTGTGAAGTGCACATGTCAAAGTTCAAATTAAAGATTTAATTTGCAATATTTAAATATGTAAATTTTTTTTTGCTTAAATATTAGCATATCTTATCTTTGATCTCTGATGTACTTCCTTTATCCAGATAGGAGCTAGGGATATCTTGGGATATCTAAAGGGATATCTAAAGATGATGTTTTACCATTACAAATAAATAAATAAATAACTCTGTTCATGTTTATCTGTCCTTACTAATCAAAAGTTTTAACATAAAAGCAAAAGCACAAAACTACAAGCCACCAAACATAAGCCAACTCACAGCAGAAACAAGAATAAAAAGCCAGAGCAGGGAAACCAAGATCTTGGAGTCTAGAGTGTGATGAGGATCTGACAAGGTGGATCAGGTGGGTCGGCATTGACCTGGGCAAGCGAATTTGGATTGCAGGTGGTATTGACCTGGGTGGTCCCCTCTGGGTTTGGCAAGGATGACCAACTTAGGTACTGAAACTGTGGCCACGTCATGAAGGTCAAGCTAATGCAACTACATTGTCATTGACAACAACTCCGCAGGTGGACCTAGTGTGATGTGAGCAAAGTGTGGGCATGGTAACATTGTATGACTTGGGTGCAAAAATTCTGATGCCCCTGGGACCAACATTTTTGGTTGGAGTTTGTGGAGTCGGGAGTGCTATGACCCTGTGGCTTGAGAGCACTGGGACTCTGTGCATGGCAGACTGGCGGTGAGGTCTGGGGTACTGGTGCATGGCAGGCCTGAGGTGAAGCCTGGCGCTTGGATGCTGGTCTAGTGATGGTTGTCTTAGAATGTAGCGAACAGGTCCACACTTTTCACACTGAAAGTAAAAATTGATCCCCTGTGGGAAAGTTAGGGCTTTTGTGACTGTAAGTGTGACAGTAAGAGTTTGCAGTATCTGCGCTGTAATTTCAAGAAGAAAACATGTATCATGGATAAAACGTCAAGAATCGGGAAAAGAGTCCTGACACCCAAAATTAAGCCACAGAAATCCCATTAAAAGGAGAAAACATGAGTGTAAAGGTATGTGGTTCTCCTGTATTATTATTTTGTTATTTGCACCTGATTTAATAAAGATAAACACAATAGATGGTGGCACGTAATCTCACTCTGCACTTCTGCTCCCTACTGCCTTCTGAAGGAGAGGAGAACAAAAGATTACATCAGTCAATCAATCATATTAATTTATAAATCAACAGGGGCCGCTCTGCTACAGTTCTCAAGGCAGTAAAACCAAGTACCCGCTTTGCACTGCAGGAGACCAGGAGACGTAGACAAAGCCAAATTCAACGTCAGGAGCGCGGGACGTAATATTGTTCCATCGACTTTGACTTGACAAAGTGAATTTGACACCACATTCAATGGTCTCCATTTAAAGCAATATTCACCATGAATTCAGCAACTTCATGTCTGACAATAGACCATTGGTCCGGGGGTTTTCACTTTAGCTGTGTGCGCTCCTGTGCAATGAAGGCAGATCTCGGCAGGAAACACATTCTGTGAAAAGTGCTGGTATGCCAAAAAGTAAAATTACTGCATACCGGCTCTCTTTGAGCACTGCTAATACTATATCTGAGTCTTTTAAATACGATCATTGTAAGAGGAACTAATGCTATACCTGCCTGCACCTGGTCTAGTGAAGAGATTCTTGTCTCGCTATTGCTTCATTTTCATAAAAACTGAAAATTTTGTATGTAATGAAATTCATATAGTAATGATTGTAACATGCAAAGCAACTTTGATTAGAAATGTAGTGGGGTAGAAAGTTTAGATGTAGTGGAGTAAAAGTTAAAGTAGCCATATTAAAATCGAAAGTAAAGTAAAGTAAAAATACATGAAAATTTTACTGTACAAAATGTAGATGAGTTCAAATTTCTGCAAATTCAGTTGGAAATACCTTTGATATGTTGAGGGTATTTTGAAACATTTGAAAGAAAATCTAATTGTTTTTTAAATTCCATCTACAGTAGATGCAAACAACCCTTATTCTAACATAATAAGGCACATTCAGCCACAGTAGTGCAAATGTTCTTTCATCAATGTCACTGTGTGTGACAACCCAGCTCAGAGATCATGGCAATAGGAGCGAATCCAAGCTGTTGTAGTAGGAACATAAAGAAAGTATGTTTAATTACATAAACTGTAGCAAAACATGGATGCGTGGATATGTGTTGTGCAAGACAAAAACAAGACAAAGCTGAACAAAACCAACGAAACACGCTTTGTTTGGTTTGGTTTTGGAGAGCAAGAATGTGGACGGCTGATCTTATAGGCCTTCTGGATGACCTGGCCAAGTGCACTCATAGACTTCAGCTACCAGGACCTGAAGGGAGACAAAAACACAGCCCAGGCAAGACAACCCTGCAGGCCATGGCATAGCCAGAGGATTAACAGTGTTAATATTGGTACAGTGTTTCAATGTTAGTGTGGAATGAATACAGGTAATTTATTTCTATGTAGAATAAACAATTTCATGAGTTTTTCTAGTGACTGACTTCAGAAATACAGACACTTCAGTGTCTTAAATAAACAATTAGCCTACAAGTACTGTGGATTCGAGCCATCATTATACCTGTTTGATTAAGTGGGCTTTTTGCAAGTGTGACATTACCATGTACCATGTGTGATGCTCAAACTGATCATCAAAAGGTAACAATCTGTGTCCTCCAGTTATAGAAAAAACAAAGACACTGATTTTGTTGATGTTGGTTGCTCTAACTGGCCTAATGTGTTTTGATCCTTCAGGCTCCCCCTACAGAGATAAGATCACAATTGCCATCCTGCAGCTTCAGGAGGAAGGGAAGTTGCACATGATGAAGGAGAAGTGGTGGAGAGGAAATGGCTGTCCTGAGGAGGAGAGTAAGGAGGCAAGCGCCCTTGGGGTGCAGAACATCGGTGGGATCTTCATCGTCCTGGCCGCTGGGCTTGTCCTCTCTGTGTTCGTGGCAGTGGGAGAGTTCCTCTACAAATCCAAACAGAATGCACAACTTGAAAAGGTAAGAAACACCACTAACTCTCATCTTTTTGTTTTTTGTTTTAATATTTAAAAAAAAAAAAAAAAAAAAAAAAAAAAACGATAGCAGAATTTCTTACCAAAACCACATGTGCCATCAAAGGCTGTCTCATAGCAAAGACCAATACATTTAAAAATATTAACAAAATAAAACAAAATAAATGCTAAATATATTTATCTGTATCATTTCTAATACTTTCTAAATCATCTGTTTGCCAGTTTGTGGAAACTCATACTGTAATTATAGTGCTATATCATATGCAGTAAGATAAGGGTTGGTTTCTTTGCATTTATTCACATAGGCCCAATGGCGACATCAAGATAAGAAACGTGAGGAATTCTGCTGTCACCATGGATCCAAGCTAGACTTTAACCACCATCTCAAATGACCTCAAGAGAAACTCCAGAAACTTTTTTTTCTATTGTAGTCTAACACGATCTAAAACTTCCCGAAACCACTGAACTGAGTCTTTTTGACACTTCCAAGAGGGAGGAAGCACTAAAAGCCGTAAAAGAAAGTAGTTTCCAGGGCTGCTAGTAATACATAGGTTTGCTCTGCTGCATGACCCATGTTTTCGCAACACACACTTCCTCACTTTTGTTGCCCATTTTCACTCAGCCACTGCAGTTCCATCCTGTTTAGACTGTAGACACTGTCTATCACTACTGTTAGCTGTTGCTTTTAGCGCAAACATAATCTTTCTATATTCACAACAACAACAACAACACAAACAACACAACACTGCTGTACTGTTCAATTGGAGCTTCCCGGCAAACATTGTTAAACTAAATAGTTGCTGATATAATGACCTGCACCATCTGAGAAATACATAAATTGTGATCTAAATAGAGACATGTCTCCTTAAAAATAAATGTACCGAGGGTTTTAGTGTTCATCATCGACTCTTTAAAGGCCAAACTTGTCAGAATGGCTCAGTTTTGTTCACTAAACCACTCAAGGACACAATACAAATCAGTGCAGATGAACATTAAATGAAAATTGGGATGAATCTTATGTTAATGTGGCCACATTTAAACATACCGAATTGCTTCAATATTAATAACATAGTTTTGGATCGGGATAGATGCATTTACATTTCAGCAGCAAATCTACACCAACATTATCCTGTAATGTATGTGTATTTAATTCAGAGTTACACGTTGCACATAATACAGTGAAGGAGATATTTATTTTACAGTTAATATGTTTGCATTAGCAGGCAAAATGGCAGCAATTAATAATTTTTTACACAGCAGTCAGCTGCAAGATAGATGCAAAAGCAATTGAGCAATATATGCGGCAGCATCAATAGCTAACTGCTTCCTGTAGTAACACCAGGGATTTATTGTAGAAATCACTTCACAAGAAGCCAATATGCTTTCAAAGACTGCGTAAGTTCTCCATTTAGACTCCAGCTTTAAAGAGCCAATTAATGAGAAAGAAAAATATGTTACACTTATTGAATGTATAGTTTTTGTTATTGTAAGAGCTAACATCATGCAAATAATTCACATTTATCATGGCAAAGAAATGTGTCTTTTCCGCAGACACACCACAAGGCTGTGCCTGAGAATAGACAGGCTAAAAGCATTACATAATCTAAATATACGGTAAAGACCATGGTAACCCGGGTTAATAGGTTAGTTTATCACATACACTGTATAAGTGGCTGCTGAAATGGTTCTGTAACTTATTCCTACTGCCTGCCCAGACATCAATTAATTAAAACTAAAGACTATACAATTCACAGCTGCGTTTATCTACTTGTGCAAATAAATTCCCGGTAATATTTTTAATTGACAAGTCTGATTACATTTCTATTATCAGAATTTATGACTCATGATTATAATTCTCTGTGACACTTCTGATTATGTGCTATAGCTCTGAAGATTGTTTAAGGTTAGTGAAATCAAAAAGCTACATTTTAGCTTATGATTATGGTTCCATTACATCCATAATTCTATAAAATTATTAAAGACTTTGTATGTGCAGCATCAATGATGATCTGTGATTAAATTCAGGGAAGCTTTAAATTGTAACAATTAATGAGTGAAATATTTACAAATGTGTGAGAAATGGTTTTGACTATGTTATGAAAACAGAAATTAGATCCCATTGGAAGTAAAAATAAAAATCATTATATAAAGGGCATTGTACGACAGGGACGTATACTCAGGTCCCAAAGAATCAAACTTCCGCCTTAACTCGCACTTTTCTCAGATATTTCTGTAAGAGAGAAGTTTTTTACAACCGTGACAGGAAGGACGACAAAAGACATTTTCATAAAAATGTACTTTTCCAGCGAGAAACCCAGAGTCAGTAATTGTTGATGGACTGTAAGTTAGTTAATGTGTAGTTAATGTAGCAATAATGGCGTCGTGCTTGCTCATGTTAGGCTTGTTATCTCTGTAATGTCACATAGTGGTTCAGGGAAATGTCTAACTTAAACTGCCAACACGTAGTTTTTGATCATAATGGTGCTTCTGAATCCTGGCCATTTGCTAAACTCAAAACCTTCTATAACCAGCATTATAGCTGTCAAATGATGCAGTCTTATTAACACTGGCAATGGCAATTTGTCATATCGTAATCTAGAGCTATTTTGGACAGGACATCCTCACCCATCCTGCTGGAACAAAGTGTCTGAAATTAATCAATTCAAGACTGAGTAATCAAATAATGTAGTGCATACTCTGTGCACTTTCTACTTTAAAACATACATGCTGATTTTTTTATTCCCTGGACATCCAATACATTCACAGCCTTTTTTAGGAAGTTATTCTAACTATAGGTTAGACCAAGTTATAACATACATTGAGTGAACTTCCACAACAACAACTGCTCCAGCAACATTAACTGCTAAACAAGAGCATTCACATATTCCACAACATGCTAAATAAAGACTAGGTGTAACGCAACAGGTTGCACAAGGTTTCTCCACTCAAATAACATCCTGCTACCCTTAGTAGTGGCATTTGTGCATGAAACGAAAAGAATGAAAGCAATTCACTGTCAATACTGGCTTTCAGACTGTCTTTATGCACTTTGCTTTTGGGAAAGCCTCAGATCGGAGCACTTTAAAAGTGTACACTGACTGACACACAGCCATCTCATTTGCTTGGGTTTGCACACAGTGATTTTACTTTCTTAGCCGCCTATAATTAGCATGTGCTGATTGACACAATCATCTTTGTTGACTCAAAACACTTTGATCATCACGGAGGATAATACCGTAGCTCTCTACTAGAACGTATGTGATGGGTTATGAGCTAATGTATTCTAAGGGAGTTTAATGTCTGTTCCCCAGACTCTAATGGTGGTCTACATAGTCCACCATCCCTTTCACGTTAATGTAGTCCATAACTGTCAGTGATACCCTCAGTATCAGTGGCAATAGCCACAATAAGACTAGTGTGGCTTGTTACATTCAATGAAATCATTTTTGTGTTCAGGGTCCTCAGTATTCTGAGAAGATCATTCTCTACTGCATGTCAGTGTGACTGATCTAACAGCAGCTTGAGAAATCTGTTGTTTTTTTTTCCTAGAGGAAAATTGCCAAGCACGAGAACTTCACAGAGGCAAGTTTTCTTTTTTTAATGCAGCAAACACCAAATACATGGTAAGGTAGACAAAGATCATGCTTATGGCAAATTGGTTAACATTGAGCAGACGTGAACAGCTGGACTGTGACTGAACCTTAATATTGGTCTGCACCCACCCCACCCTCACCTAATTACTTCCTGCTTCACCGGCACATGCTGCCTACGACATGGGCATTTAGCGTTTGCACTGTAAATTTTGTGTTGCACAGTTGTCGATTATATATCAGTTTTGATTTTATTTATTTATAAATTTCTTGTTCTTGTCATTAGCTGATTCCAATTGGCACAAGCTGAGCACTTTTAGCATCTACAGTGTGGTTGACAATATAAACACACAGAACCAAACATCCATCCTATTTGTGTTGACAGTAGTTGTGAATGTCAGATGTAACTTACTGTACCACAGCTTAGTACAATGACAAATGCATTAGCATATAAAATTAGATTTATAAGGTTATATTTGTAAATAACTTACTTTGACTAAAATCTCAAACAACTATTTGTCTTTGGTAAGGTGTTAACATTTTGTGTACTTAGTGTACTATGAAAAAGCTTCGGTTCTATCTTTAGTGAACAAGTCAGGTTGTGCCTCTGTGAAACTTACCTGCTCTGTGACTGAGGTTAACGAGGCGAAAAGACAATGAAAATGTGCTAACTGTGACTTTATGAACCATTTAAAAAATTTGCTTTTATTACACACAGCATAAATGACACTGATACACATGCCAACTAAGTTATGTCTTAAAATCTGATTTGAACTTGGTAAGAAGCTGCTTTTCGAAAGTCAGCTTTTTCATTTTATTTCCACAGCTCATTCTAGTGTTTCCTAGCAGGAATTAATAAAAATTAATGTAACACAAAGCTTAGAAATGACATTAGTAAGTATTGCTGGTGGTTTTTTTTTTTTAAATCTGTTGCCAGCTCTACCATGTTCCTAACTGGTTTTTATCAATTTACTGCTTGCAATTTGTAAACTTCATTTAATTTACAGACTCTGGCAGTGATATATTCAGCTTGTCTAAGCAGCCAAACAAAAGAAACAGAAAACACGAGGAAACATTAATAGAAGAATCGAGTTTTTAATTCGATTTTTTAATTAATTTCATTTTCCATTTTATTATTTACGTTAAAACTTCACAACCTCCAAGTTGTTCAGATTGAATATCTGCAAAACATATTTGACATTTTATTGTCTAAAGCAAATAAAACTTGTTGGTGAGTTATCTGTTATATCCTGTTATATCTTTGTGTATTAAAACATTGTTTTTTGTAGTTTTTTTTTTTTTTTTGATGACTCACCTAAATAAACTAAACAAAATAAACTTATTTAAACTGTAGCAGCATTTTGATATCACATATTCGCAGGGGCCTTAGACTACCTGTTATGTTGACAGACGAGGTTTGATCTATTTTATTGTTTCTACATTGAGACTTAATATCTGACAACCAGATATCAGAATGCAGATAGAACCTTATAATTATATTAATCTGAGCCAAGAAGACAGTGTTCAGCTAAAAAGGAAAGTGGGTATATGCTATTGACTGTAAATGATACGTACTTTTGACAAATGTATAGTAAAATGTGAAACGTCTGGTCAGGACGGAACCTTAGTATAAGCAGCATTTTATTAAAAAGCACAGAGCTTGTAAACACAGTCCACTGTTAATTCGACTCAGATTAATCCATGGAAATCTACTCTCTACTATGTTGTATCGTAAAATTCAACCATATATACTGTTTCTTTGCTGCGAGCTTCTCTTATTATTCAATACACTTTACTTTATAACAATATATGGGTTGTTTTCTTGTCATGATGCTGCAAGTGTCAAGTTAAAAAATGTGGTGCTAAGCATCTCTTTGTTTTTTCACATGCTTGACAATACACACGCTGCAAATTGGATTTTATAATTACTTCTGTTTTATAACATTTGAAAGGAGCAAACACAGCATCTACAGTAGTCATTTATATATTGGAATAAGCCACATACTCACATACATTAAAGGAACTGTTCATAGAGGTTTTAAAGTTTGAATCCACGTTAACAACATAAGTATGTATGAGAATTATGCTTTTACTGAACACATATACCACAACCCAAGAGCACTGTCAGAAGATAATATACACTTGTTATAAAACCTAATATAAATAATAATAAACATCTGATAACTTTACAATCTATAGATCTTTTTTGTCGTTTTGATTTACTGAGATCATGATTTATTTTCTTCTATTGTGTTCACCTTAGATTTTTTCAATGAATCTATCACTGCTGGTGACAGTTTGGGAAATATGCATCTTATGAAATGCACCCAGTCTGTAAAGAGTTTACACTACAGTAGATCGTATTAAATAGTCAGTTCTCCTCAGAAGTGAAAAACCAAAATGGGCAGGATTTTCAGGTGCAGGTATGTAATGAAAAATGAGCAATTTTCCTCAATAACTGGTCAAATTACAAAAAATGTTAAAATGTAGGGTTTCCGTCCGAGAACTAATCAAGTTATATATTGTGTAACATATAACACATATGCTACATGTTGTGTAACATATAACACATATAATTATTATATTATATATATAAGATAGTGTATTACAATAATAATAATCATATTCTATTTAGGACTACATACAAGCCTGAGTCCTAAAAATGTTGTATTTTTACACCAAAACGACATAGTCTAACGACAGAATTTTTAATTTTTTCATATTTGGGTTAAGACTCTCACTGCATTTTGTTAAATGTTAGAGAAGGACAAACATGTAACAGTGAGTCAAGACAGATGAACTGTAAAACAAACAACAATTAATAATTATAGCCATTTATTTACTTAAAAAAGTATAGTATCATTTTTGGGGGATAGGGTTGAGTTTTACATTTACCCAGTAACACCTGAGCAGGAAAAACCAGTTTGTTTTGCAACAAACTATAGGTTTTAAATGAAACTCTACAGAGACGACAAACTCAAAAGGGCTTCCTGGGATAATAAGTTTCCCATTGTGTGTAACAAAGCGCATGGACTTTGAGATAATTAGCCTTGTCGTGCCAGCAGGCCATAATATTTCAGAAAATTACATAGCATAAATAATTTAGCCAAATAAGGTGAATGAGTTGGATTGAGAAACAATTTTTGTAGAGCAAAAAAATATATAAAATTTGTGAATCCTAATAACGAAAAATCAAGATTTCATAATATTTGAGAAAGAAAAACATCTACGTATAGTTTACAATAAGAGCACATCTGTTCTCATAATTAACTGCTTCAAACACAAAGCAATGTAGATGCACAACCCTCATCTTCTTCCAAAAAAAAAAAAAAGTCAGTCTATATCAAAATATGCTTCATAAAATTATTCTTGCTAATTTAACCTAAATTAAATCTTTCAGAAAGCTGATTTTGGACTCCATAATTTGCCACTAAATCACATGCCTCATAGACTTTCAATGGAGCATGTCAATGGAGCATGTCATCTCCATTCTAGCCTGTCAGATTTCCATGATTACCATGGTTGTTCCCTTCCTCCCTCTCTGCCTTCTGCTCCTTTCTCTCCTCTCCTGTTCCTCCCTCCCTCCTTCAGCTCCTCCTCCGCTACCTCCTCCCGCTCCTCCTCCTCCCGCTCCTCCTTCTCCTGCTGCTTTTTCCTCTCTTCCTGCCTGCTGCTGAGGCTGCTGCAGACTAACCTGGCTCCTGGGGTGCAGGGACCACCAGCTGTTTGTGAGGAACCCATCTCATCAGCACAGCACACACACACACACACACACACACACACACACACACTCACACACACACACTTGCATGCATGTGGATGCACACACATGCTCATTTAGGAATGTCTGTGTTCAAAGGAAAATTCTAATGAATCAGGTAGTTGGTCCCAAAAAGTTAAAGTTGCAGAGCTAAAAAATCTTACTAAGGTAGAGCTCTGTTGGAGGCAGGAACAGATTTTGTGGTAGAGATACATCCTAATGATACATCAAATGACCCTATAATTTTCTATATCTGTGTCCCACTGCAAAGGTTTTTGGATAGTAAGAAATTCAGCCTTCTTTTTTAGCCCATAACCCAAAACAAGAATGTTGATATTGGTCACTGATCCCTCAACATTTACAGAATCATGGCTTGTATCTGTACAAGAGGGCTGCGGTAGGGTTGATGATCAGGCA
Source organism: Channa argus (assembly GCF_033026475.1). Taxonomy (NCBI): domain Eukaryota; kingdom Metazoa; phylum Chordata; class Actinopteri; order Anabantiformes; family Channidae; genus Channa; species Channa argus. The sequence goes on from NC_090203.1 coordinate 24,941,291, forward strand.
TACAGTTGTATAAAAGGTGAAAGTTAAAGAAAAACCTCAGCCATTTTTAAAAATTATTCAAATCATCCACAATCACTATACAGACACTAAAGCTATTACTGAATCCTCTATAATTATGCTTTGTTGTCAGCCTGCAGTCTAGATTTGCTCATTCATTGATGCAATAGACCTCCATTGTTGTCCAAAAACTAATTCCACCTTAAATGTCACGCATGCACAGTTCAGTTACTGCAATACAAGGAAGTACTGAATTGGAGCATATGGTGCTATGTTTGTTTGAAATAGAAAGGTCGCTAGTTTTGGAATGAAGATATATGTCATCGGGTGGAATGGTGTGTCCGGATTTTGTGTTTTTCAAAGTTTTTGGACAACAACAGAGATCTACAACTAAGCAAACATGAGAAAATTTGGTCTTTACTTTAGTATCTGTATGGTGATTGTGGCTGAAGTTATCCTTTGATTACTGTCGTGTGACAGAAAGTCAGACCTGCTATATTCCCATGTAGTACCCAGTCTTTCATAAACGTACCTTCACCTGCTTCAGATATTGTTAAGCCATTCATGGGTTATCATATAATTGTTGTTTGCACTAACGATATGGGTCAGTGGGTCTCTGCTACACCTGCTTCTAGGTTCAGTAGGTTGCTATGCGATTTCATGCATTGGAGTAAGAAGGGTTATGTTTAGCCAAAAATTTACAATTACCAACTGCCACTCTTGCTTCTGTCATGTTTTTTCTAGGGTTGCTAAATTACATCTATAGCCATCTGTAATGACAAATATCCTACTGAACTATAACACTGACTCATAACAACCATTGAGTGTCTTTATACGACTCAAATCAGCTCCTCACTTTCCACCTCTCCGCAGGTAGAAAGAGCCTGTCCATCATGAGGTGCAGAATCGCCCAATTGTAAATTAACATGCCCACACATAAAACATACATTTGTAATTCTAACTGCACTCCCCGGATAGTACTTTATTATGGCCAAATATAGCCATCCTAAAGCTGTGTTTTTGAATATTATTTAGTTAGTCTCTGACTTTAGTCGGAATGTCATATGATGACTTTGTTGGAAAGAAGTCAATGAACAAAAGTTGACATGCTTCTTGTCACTGGAGCAGCTTAGAGATATCAAACCATTCCTGTCAATCCACTCTCACATCCCACAATCAAGAAGAAGTATACATTAGAACTGGAAGAAGCAAACATAGTGTATGTTGTACCCTTTTAATTCTTTTTATTTTGTATTATTAAACACAGTATTCACTTTACATATTATTTATTTCTACATCTAATATTTCTGGCCAATAATAACACACATGGTAGATAAAATTGTTTGCTGTTGTTAACACCAAAAATGCATGCAGGTGGACACGGATAACATGAGGACAGTAATCAGAACACAGTTTATCCACTGAGGAAGATGCAGGCTGCACTGCACCAAATGCAGATGACAGCTGAGCGGAGCCCACAGATTATAGATTCTCAAAGCAGCTCATCATGCACTGCCCACTGGGGCCTGAGATGCAGAGTAAACTAAGGATTACAGAGCAGTTGTGCCCCGTTCCATGTGCATCGTAGCTTCACATCTGTTTCTCCCACATTCAGGCTAAACGGCGCCTATAGTTCACTCTCGCAGGTGACAGACCTTTATATGACGGACTAAAAAAGCTCAACTGAAGAATAGACTATTGTTGAATTATGGTTCTATAATAAAAATGAGCCTCCTTCTGTTCCCAAATTCATCTTCTTCTGATTACTAAACCTATAAAATCAACATAGAAAGAGATTTAAGCAATAACATGGCCCAGAAAAAGTCCCAGTGACATACGGTTATATATACCATTTTTCATTTATATGATCAGGCCTGTGTAAATAATGACATGGACTAAATGCACCACTTTCCTTTCACCGTCTCTCAGTGTCAGATTTATAACCTTTCCATTCTTGTCAAACCAGCCGGGCCGTTCCTATGAGCTATCCCACAGTGCCGTGCAGCGGTACAGCTGCGGTTGATTGTTGAGCATCATAAAAGCTCTGTAATCCAATGACCCTAAGCAGCCGCCATCAATCCAACATGCCACGCTGAGTATGAGCAGAGTGAGCCCAGTGTTCCCCAGAGCCTGGAGCTTTATGGCTATTACTGGTGTGAACACTGCCATGCCATTTAATTTTACAGGGGTGGAAATTAATAGGTATGAAAAGCCTGTTTCAGAATGCCTTAGCCAATCAGCTTGGACATGAGACGAAACACATGGGAAAAAACTGGTTGGTTATTATTGAGGTTATAGTGGGTGGTGCAGTCATACTGGAGTATATTAAAAGTTGTTTCTAATGTTTTGCCAACCGATTCAAAGTGAATGAGGGGCCAAAACATTAGAACCATCTTCAAATTGAATGCATGTCAACTTTAACTTATAAAATGTGGAAACAGTAGAATTGTCACATTTCAGTTTCAACTTAAAAACTACAAAATTTTAACCTTGTAAAAGTAGAATTAATGGCAGAGCTGCTGTACTGGAGGTATTATGTTTATGTATAACAACAGAAAACTAAATAAAATAAAATATTAAAATTTAAAATGCCAATTAAAAAAATGGATAGCTTAGCATTTAGCTGTTTTAAAATCAGAATTAATTATGCTTATATACTCACAGTAGTCACAGATGCCCTGTACTGTATATGAGCATTATCCCCGCTCCCCTCAGGCAGGCTTACATCACCATGATGTAACTTTTCATGCTGCACAGAAGCGTGAGCAGGTAGCCATAGCATCGGAGCTCTATGCTCGGCACGGTTAGCGATCACGCTAAATGCGCACTGTGCTCGAGTTGAAGTGAATTGGTGCCTGAGCTCAGAAATCAAGCGATCGCACTAGTCAAACAAACTACACTTTGAGGGTCAAACATGATCGGATGCAGTATATATTGCCTAGTGAGAGTTTTCCCCTTAAGCCTCCTTCAGACAGGGGCTGTTTTCCATTAATCTTCCAGACATGATCTGAACGTGTTGGCTTTAAGTTTATATGAGCACACTGGTCACTTTCTATGAACATTTTACGTACATTTTAATTTCAACACAGCGCAAGTCTGAATGTAAAGTGATAATATGCCTGAACTACAGAAACAAATTGATGAAGCTAACATTTTAGATATCCCACATCTGAAAGGGCTTTACAGAGAAGGCCTCAGGGCCAATTATTACTGAGTTATCATAATATTATACACTTGCATAAAACTGATTGTAGATGCAAAAATAATTATAGGCAAATAAAAGATAAATTATTTGTGAATCAACACTACAATGCAGTGACTTTAACTTCTCAGCTTTTGACCCCAACGTCATACCAGTGGCTTTTTAGCCTATTTTATTATCCTTAATCCTTAATTTCCTTAATTTCTTTTCCAACCTGGTGGCCATTGTCAAGAAAAAGACAATGATTTGGTAACATTACACTTACACAACAAAATAAAAATATCATATCATATCAAATAACATAACTGCAGAAGGCTCAGACAGGTGACATGTACAACAAAGGTTCAGGTGAGGCTTCACCCTAATAATGCAACAGTTGCACTCACCTAATTAAAATGAAGTATTTTAATGTGAATTTCTGCTCTTAAGGGCAACATATCAGCAGCCAATCAGCAGTGTTCACACCTTATCAATGTGGAATCAATTTGATATTAAAATGTTATAAGAGCTCTTCTGAATCAATATCATTTGACATTACAAAAATGTGTCAATTTTCAGTGGCATTTGGACCATTGCTTTATCCACAAATGACATTATCAGTGGTCACAGTGAAAGAATAATAGTAAAGTTAGTGCTGGCCTTTAGTTAAGTGCCTGAATCAGCCTTTGAATGATGGAAATGCACAGAGCTACAGTACTAACACTTTTTCTAATTTTCAGCTGTATTAGCTCCAGCTCCTAATAAGCTAAGAGCATGCACACACAATGGCTTTGTAGCATTTCCAGGAAGCAGGTATGTGCGGGTCCGAGCAGCTTGCATTAAAGTGTTGATAGTGCATGCAGATGCCACAGTGGGTTATGAGAAAAGGGGTGAGAATGCGAAGAAGCAGCAGTTTAATTGGGCATGCAGAGACACAAGATTCCAGTCGGAGGAGATACAATATGCATCAATAAGTGATGATGTTCTATGGGCCGTTAAACCTACCGTGCTCACAGAGATGGTGTTTACACACATGTGGAGATGCCTGTTGTGTGTTGTGCATAGATTCTCGCGTACACAGTTTTGTATGACTTCAATTAAGCTACTGTTGCTGTTTCAGTGCGGGTGTTCATGTGATTCCCTCTTCCACGAGGCACAATGTCCCGGCTTATCTCATTTCAAACTCACTAATGACCCAGACAATTTCCTTCAGCCATCAGCAATCCACCTAAAACATATTAAAACCAAAGGCATTTTGCCACAGCCGGAAAGACTTGAAACTTAAAGAGGCGTAAAATTTAATTATTTTGTTGTCTGCATTTATTTTTAATTGTACATACAAAACAATCTTAAAACTTTGACACGCAAGAAGACAGTGAGTGGAGCAGTGGGGCTAATGTAAGTAGTTTTCAACTTCACCAAAAAATCTATAGAAAGCACACTTTATTTTCTATAAGCCCTTAACGATAAAAGCATGCTACTGGTGTGACAATGGCACACATGTACTTCCTTAATACAATAACCACGTGCACAACATTGTGACACAATCTACAAAAAAAGGGAACAACACCTTGCACTAGAGTCAAACCCTGGTCGAACCCTGGAAAAGTCCTGTGTCTTGTTGTCGCGCAACAGTTTCCAAATAACTACAGTGAAAGCTCCAAGTGTCAGTCACAAATGACACACATGGACACCAACAGCATCAGCATGTAATGCAGAAGGTCTTAACAAAGCGGCGATGTTTAACACCAACTCCTGTGCTTTGTTTGCCCCATCTATGCACCTCAACGCCCTCCTCACAAACATTTATGGGTCTAAATAGTAAGTGACAGGATCCTTTGGCCATTTTTTTCGGCTAGTAAAAATGGCCTATATTTGTGGTATTTTACAGAACAGCAACGTTAGCTAAATGTATGCAGTTATGTCGCATACATTTAGCTACAAGGCCACTTTAGTTTGGTGGTTTGGAAAATGCAAAAGCACTCTATAACCATAAAAAGTGCCATGAGAGTCTAGACACAACCATAAAAAAAATTTGTTATACCCCGAAAATTTGGATGTTGTACATATATAGAATATACATATATTTTACATTTATGCTCAATATTGTGCCATTTACTTATTAAAAAAAGGGAAGCCCATTGGAAATATGTTCTACACAGAAATACAATTGTATTGCAGTTTAGTTATAAAAACAACTTTTAGGAGACTTAGCATGCTGTAGTTGTTGCAGACTGACCATGGCTAACAAACACCACATCCTACATGTTCAGTTAAAACACTTGTTTTCATTAAAAATCTTATGCTTAGTCTGTGTTTTCCCAGCTGCCTCAAGCACAGTGACAAGAAATACACCATTTCAATTATCCAACTAGTGCAGTCTATTACTCATCCATCATGTGACTGAGAATGTTGTTACATTGACAGCTGTTGGTTGTGATTCACTTCCTTGATGAACAGAATGCTTCATGCTGAAAATATGAGCAGGTTGTCAGCTGATTTAGAAACTACAAGGTGCAAGCGGAGGCCTGTTTGCAGCCGGAAACTCATTTGACTGTGCATGAATTATGAACATACTCCCAACCCCTCCCTGGCTAACACTCCTTCCTCCTAACAAAATATGTTCATATGATGCCTACAACAGAAACATAATGTCTTCCAGATGTTCAATCTTCAGTCAGTTTAATGAGGAAGTTTTTTTTTGGAGGCATCTGCACCGTGATAAAATTTCTGGACGTACTGGACGTACCTAAACATATAACTTACAGTGCTCCGTGTATTTCATTTGCCTCTCTACAGTACAATATTCAGCTCTAAGCATCATGATGTTATGAGACCGGTGACAGAGAGATGACATTAAAATGGCAGGAAAGAAATGGGAAGCGATTTGAAAAGACGGTCGCCTTCTATACATAACAGTTCAAGCAGCATGATGGCTATAGTGCAAAGGGAGTCTAGAGTATGGCTGGACCATTACTTCTGTGCTTACCAGATCCATGCAGGATAGAGTGAACAGATAAATAAGTGAAACAAATAAACAACTGCACATGCATTTTTAAAGGAACACAATGTTATTTTTTATTAAAACAATGAGCATATGCTGCTAGGGAAGTAATACTATTTACATTAGCAGTGTTTTTCTTTCTTAGCAAAATATCCGGCAGTACAACATCCTGTTTCACAGTTATGTTTAGACTTTCTTGGTTAAGTTTTAAGAATGTTTGTGATCTGGCCTCATAGAGAACAGTCACAAAAACATGTTTATATTTTTTTATATGTTTTTAATAAATGTAGCTTTATATTATTAAAACAATACATTCCATTGGAAAAGTATTTACCCAGTTTACATGTCCTATAAAAACTAACGCGTTCAGTTGCAGTTTAATTGCATTAGAATTCTGGGAGAAAAAGGAAAACATCCAGAAGTAAAAGTCTCTTTTTGCTCCTGAACTTCAGATAGCACTATCGCCAGGAACAATATTAAAACATTTAATTATTTGCCCAAACTGGTTTTGTAACATGCTGTACATCTATTTAAATTTAGGACAGGGCCCATTTTTTTGTTTATAATCTAAGTTTAAGGTCAAAGGATCAATCCTAAAAGAATTTTGTACAAGATTTAAAAACTTAGCATTGGATGAATTGGATAAACACTGCAAAAATTTTATTTGAAGGCCGCAATCCCTGAATTTAAAATTAGAATTAAAATTTTTTAATTATTGTTTAGTTTCCTATTTTCATATAAACAATATTTTTATTAACAATGTTCTCATCAGTGAAGAATACAGAAAACATCTTATTCTTAAACCAGACTCACCAGCAAATGTAATCCCATCTATAGCATTTTTTTGAAGATGTGTTTCTCTTTTTTGGATCAAACTGTTTTTGGATACATTTATTAATGTATTAATAATTTTGCATACTATGAAACAGAGGCGCTGGCATTGTAAAGACAAACCTGCAATAAAAAAAAATAAATTAAAACACAGCATCAACGCTTTGAACGAGTGCCCCTTTGTTTAAGAAATGAAGCAGTCCAGCACCTATTGTGATTAAAACAACAGCAAACCAGGATTTTAGGTGACATTGTTAAAGTCTTTCAATTTTTGCAAAGGGCTGGTTATTACTGTAGCCATGACAATGAACCTCCCCAAACCTTATAAAGTCATTATTTAACCCAAACCACAATGGTTTACTAAATCAGACTAATTCCTTTGTATGCTGTTATGTTTTGGTCAGTCAGAAACTTGAAGTTGTCCCACTTATAGTCATATCAGATCACAAAACACTTCTGTGCATAATTGTATAGGACATGGACAAACAAAATATTTACTTGTTAATCTGGGGTTTTATTTTACTTAGTACATACCATTCATGTCACTAATGGTGTGGTTTCCACTCTGAGCTGTTTTCAAGGATGTTCGCAAAGTTTTTTTTTTTTTAAGCGTGAACTTTTTCCTGTGGTTCATTTTTACATAGCCACTGAAGGCGTGGCCTGTATTTATCGTTTCTGCAGCTGAACTCCACTACATGTTTCATTTTCTTTTCATTTCGGTTCAGTTTAGATTAACATATCTATGCTTCCAATCACATTATCATGCAGCAGTGACAAACCTCAATGCAAAGCTTAAAACTCAAACAGCCTCCAGTCATATGTCAGCAGATTTTAAAAGCATATTAAAATGAACTAGACATGAACTAAACAGACTGGATCCAAACAATGCAAACCACTGCTTTGTTCTATGTACAAAAAGGGCCTCTATAAATTCTATTACTATGTTTGCCTGATCAATAGACTTGTATTGTCAAGTCACTTTTCAAGTTTGACTTGATGTCATATTGAGATACTGGATTTGGACAGCACTGAAGAACAGAGTAGAGTAGTGCTGGCCAACAGATGTGTACACATTGTCTACTAGTTGCATTGAATACTACAGAGATTCCCAACCCTTTTCCTCAGAGAGCACTGCAGTTATAATTTCCTGGCTATCCCTGCACTACCTATTGCTGATTACCTGGACGGGGTGTGTTCAGGCAATGAAAAACTGGATGATACCATCTCAGATAATAATAAGCAGGGCGGTGTTCTCTGAGCACCAGGGTTGATAATCCTGGAGTGCTAGAAGGACACACAAGGATCACCAGGGATTAAATTAACAGTTCTGCACTTTACAATTTAGTGAGCAGTAGTAGTGTACTATCATAAGTCTGGAAGTTGTATCTCACCAGAGGACATGCATTATGGTCTTTTCTTTTGTTCTTTTGATATTTTTTATAATTTGTGGGGTTTCACTTACTTAATATTTGCTATTAACACAATTGTTCCACAAAAGTAGCCAAAGCATAGTTGTTGTGTGCAAATAAGAAAGCAGGAATGTTAAAAACATTAGCATTATATATTTTTACAACTATTAAGAGAAGCTCTGTGAGGTTGTACTTGGACACAGCAGTGCTTTGAGATAAATGCTTGCATCATCAGCATAGTATCTTGCTTGCAGTGACAATGTTAGCCTATATATGCTGAATCTAAGTAGGTATGATAGAGTGTGATCACCATTGACATTTTGCATGCTAACATTTGATATTTAGCCATAAAGTCTAAATTATGCAGACCTGCCAAATACTGATGTTTTGCATGGGAGGGATAAGAAAGTTTACATAGAGTGTGGAAAGGTGGAAATGCAACCATGTCTCACAAAAATGACATATCTATACAACTATAATTGCAAATATGTTTTGAATGAAACATAATTGGCTGATGGATTATGTTCCTGTGCAACATATTTCTTCAATGAATAGTGGACTATACTTCTTCATGGAGGTTGTTGGGGTGAATGCAAAGTCCTGTGCGTATTTATGTTTAGTGAGTATTTATGTTAAGTGATTTGTTTAAAAATAAATCAACACACTGTGGCTGAAAGTGTGTCATTAAAAAGTATAATAATGAATATTATTCAGGATAACTAATAGGTGTTGTACTGCAATATCAGGTGATTTGGTGGGGAATAACACATTAACAGTAACTTAGCATTATCAGTACATTAGCAATATGTCTTTATTATGTTAATAAAAAATCTAATCCATTTGTAATCACAGTCCTTCCAAAACATATTTGCAACCATAGTTTACTTGTAAAGAATCATAATTTTTAAGAGACAGGGTTGGTTAAGTATTTTGCTAAAAGTTTGAATCTTCAAATGTCTATGAATAAGAAATAAACCAAATGGCTTTATGCTAGAAATTAATGCTGAAATACATTGGACATTATAGATTGATAATATGTAACACATATCAGAGCATAAAAGTTTGAAAGGTAGAATATTTTGCAATGAATCTCAAACTGTAGCCATAAAAAAATCACAAAATCACCACTAAATTGAGCATTGCCATGTCTTTACACTTGACACTCTACCACATAACCTATAGACCTGCACTGTCCTCCATCCTACTACTTCTTCCCTGTTCCCATCCACTGCCAGCCTGCTACACTGCATATTTCACAGTTTTCCCCCGAGGCAGTTTGGAGCAGAGGTTTGGTGGGTGGTAATAGGGGGAGGCTACAAAATGAGGCAGCCTATGGGGAGAACAGGCTTGTTCTCTTGCCCATAACATTTGGACAGGAGAAGCAGTCTGAAACCTTTCCTATTCTCCTTTTTTTCCCCCCATTTCCCTCTGCAGAGGTCCTTCTGCAGCGCCATGGTGGACGAGCTGCGGGTTTCCCTCAAGTGCCAGCGCCGGCTCAAACACAAGCCCCAGCCACCCGTCATGGTGAAAACGGAGGAGGTCATCAACATGCACACCTTCAACGACCGCAGACTGCCAGGGAAAGAGACCATGGCCTAAAATGGGAAACCCAATCACTTTCTCACCCTCTCTGTTGCAGAGAGGAGCTGTGCAGAGACACTGGGGAAAGGGGTCAGGGTAAATGGTGAAGGGGTGTGTGTGATGGTGGGGGATTTGGGGATTCCGTGGGTTGTAATGGTTGACAGTTGAGTTATTTCAAAGGTAGAGCCGAGAGCATAATAAAAATGTCATTGCTGTTTTGTTGTAATTAGCTGGGGAGAAGAGATTCAACAATATTTCCTGTGGAAATAACTTGAACCTGGGTGAAATTTCAGCGAGTTACCTCATTACTCTTACCACCTTGGCATGGTGGTACTACTACAACTACAGGTGCCAGGTTTTTCAAAAACCCAGGTGTCGAGAAATAAAATTGGGGTGGGAAAGAGGTGGTCCCTTAAAAAAAAAAAGAAAAAGAAAAAAAAAAAGAATCGGACCTGTCATCTCCGGGTGCTGCTCAGTCAGTCTTTTACTGCACAGCTCTAAAGAGGCTGGTCGAGCAGCATCAAGCTCATCCCCATAATTTTGGGTGAATATAGTGATACTAGCTGAGGGGAATGGGCACAAAAGTTTGCATAGGATTGTTTTTTGTTGTAGTTGTTGTTATTCAAAGGTTGTGAATAGAATGACCACGCGGGCTCTCATCTATATTAAACCCAAAGCCCTGAATCCGATGGTGAGCTTAGCTGCTCCCAAAAATGTACAGAGAGACATTGCTTAGTCTCGCAAGATAGATCGACACCAGAAATGGATATACTGTATAACATCCATCAGGCAATAAGCGATAACATTTATTTGTGTTTCAGAATACTAACACTTTTAGTCTTTATTGTAATGGGGGAGGGGGTTATTTTTAGAGGCAGATTATGGTTAAATTCAAGCAGAGAATGCAGGAATAGGAGCAATATAGTGAGCTATTGATGTCCATGTATCAACCAGTAGTCACTTAGAAAGTATTCTATGGAGGAACACACCCTTAACGTCAATAAGGAGGAACCTTGGAACAGCATGGGCATGACTCACAAAGTCCACAGCAATTACACGACACACAAACTCTATTTATTCTTAGTATTTCTTGTTTTATTTATGAAATTCCTTATTTATATCTCTACAGACTGGATTTTCGCTACTGCAGTAAATACACCTCTCTTCGATTCTCTATGGGTATACACATTTTTTTCCACTTGTTCAGTGTCAAGTCTCCAGTTTAATTTTGTACTCCTGTGGCTTTCTTTCCTTTTCTTTCTTTGGCAGCAGAGCTCCACATTTACTTGTGCAAATGCAATTTCTATGAAAAAAAAAAAAAAGTGTTTTTGTATGAAGAGAATCCAAATTTTTGTAATGATTTTTATCAACACAAAACGCACCGTGATGAGTGTCATCCATGGCACAGAGGTGGTACTCCACGCCAGTATTTTAGGATGCTTTCCTAGACACTAGACCGAGCTGCCATACACTGAGAAACACATACATACACCTGAGAGCGCAGGGTGCACCCATTCTCCATGAAGCAGAATCACACCAGTTAGTAGTGTGTTCTCCAACAGGGGCATAGCATTCTGGTAAAGCATCAGTGACATAATGTTTTGGAGAAACTAAAAAAAAAAAAAAAGACTATTTTTATCATGTTAAACAAATCCTATTTAAAGAAAGATATTTTTACTTCACATGTAAGAAGAGTAATGATAATAACAGGTTAGAACGAATGTACTTGTATGGTGCACACACACAGGAAGGAAGTACGACTGCTGAAAATGCTTATCATTCTATACCCCTGATTTCTGATAGACTGCTAGATTCCAGTCCTGAGCAATTGTGTGTAAATGGTTTTAAAAAAGGAAAAAAAAAAAGATGTAATAAAAAACAAAATACACGTAACTAATTTTGAACTTGTGAAGACAAAAAGGGGTGCACACAGTTTACCCTTTGAATTGATGCGCACATTTAAACGAAATAAAACCTATTCATAACCTTTACGGAATCTGTCTCCTTCTTGAACGACTGAAACCAAACCTGTCTCTGGTGTCCTGTGTCTGGTTGGGTTCGGGCAAGAAAACTGATGTTAGGGTTAGATAAAAATCGTGGATTTGTTTCAAACTGAACAAACACATTTTGTGTAAAATGACTGTTCGATTTTCCTGTGTTACTCTCAATTTTCCTCTAACCAGCTCCAGTAACTACCTAAACACAACCATGAAATACTTTAATAATGCTGTAGTCACTCAAACTGGAAAAAATCCATACAAAACTGGACAAAATTGATATGTTCAGTATGAATGTATTTGCAACTTGCCAATTATGTTACAAACACATATTCTCCTTATGTAAACGTATGTAATTTCAACTACATTGCACTTCTCTGGAAAGCCTAATCAAGTTTGCAATCAAATATGTGTAAGAATTTATATGAGCTTTATTTCTCTTTTTTTAAACTTTTTAGAATGTACAGTGCTGTGCAGAAGTAAGAGACTTCCACCGGATTTCTTAGGTGTCAGATCTTTAAACTAACTCCAGTATAAAACAAAGGTAATCTGAGCAAACACAAATTACAAGTTTGAAATGCTAATTGTATTTATTTGAGTACACAATGCAATGTAAGACCAATTAGTTGCTGGAAATGCATTCAGAGGGCATTACAAAAAAAAGCTATTTCTAAAGTTCTGGGAAAAGGTCAGTCAGACTGTGCCATTTACATTCAAATACGGTATGGAACTGTCTAATTTTAAAAAAAATTACATACAACAGAACTAATCATTCTATAGAATCTTTTCTGGACTGATGAGTGACAAGTTGAACTCTCCTGGTTCAGCTGCTGTAAATCAAAAACTGAAATCCATTAAAAGAATATCATACCAATGCATACGTATTGTGGTGGGATGGTGTGGGGAGGCTTTGCCATGTCAGAGGCAGGGTGACTTGCCATAATTGAAGGACACATGAATTCTGCTGGGGAATCAAGAAGGAGAACATCAGGTCATCCGTATGTTGGAGCACAACTACAACAGGCTTTCGCAGGAAGACAGTGACCCTGTACATAAGAGTAAGTTGACCTCAGAATGGCTCAAAAAGAACAAAATTAAAGTTCTGGAGAGGTGTAGTTAAATTCTAGACTTAAATTAGCTATTAAGTTCAGAGGGTGATTAGTTTTTCACACTGCTGGTTTAGGTATTCTATGGTCACTTTATACTACAATTACCATTTATAATAAATAAAAGCACTGTATAGCGTCTTTACTTTTAGAAACGGCCCACAAACCCAAATCCAAGAACAGAATCTGCACCAAATTTAGAATCCTGTCAACAAGTCTCAACAGAAAAAAGTTTAATACCTTTTTGGCAAAGCTTCGTGATGGGTGAGCAATCATCCATGGCCTCCATGTCCTTTGTGTTTTCACTTAAAGTGTATGGACCATTGATTGAGCCAAGGTGGCCAGCACTAGGGTCCATATGGCTCCCTCACAACAATGTACAATATGATTAGGGACTAGAACTAACATTAGACTTGAAATGAATAAACTCTGCTCTGCTATCCTTTGCTTTGCTCGGCTTAGTTCTTTAGATATTAGTCATTATAAAATTCAAACTTTATGATGCTGTTTATATAAGGCAGTGTTTATGGGCATGTTCTCTTTGACAGGGGCAGTACTTACATGCAATGCATGTGTAAGCTCACATGTCCTCTCAGGACTACGTGGGTTTCCAGATTTGGTGCTTATTGGACATCAACTGCCCTCCTATAAGCTTTCTGCACCTCACATAAGATGAATCTCAGGATCTTGAGGGTGTGGCAGCATGTGGGTGTATTGTTCTAAACAATCAAAAAACACTTGTGTGGGTCTGCAAGCCTGACAGATAAACTATAACATACTACCTAAAAAAACACCAGAAAGTGGCCCCATGGACTGCTCATATAGTCCCATTTAGAGTCTTTTTAGCAACTCACGAGTATGGATTATGCATCAGTTTTATGTGTTCAAGAACCATCTGCCCCTTTTTGTTTTCAACATTTATGTGGAATACGTATTAGACCAAGGCGAACAACACATTTTTCCATAATGGGATATGTCTTACAATTTACTTAAATACTGTAGCGTGTAACCCACATGGGCCTTAGATTACTAAATTTGGTCATACTTGTATCCCACCTATAGCGCTTTTCTACCGTACTGAGGTACTGGCTCAGTGCATCTCAACTATATTCACTTTATGTATAAGATGCTTTGTTTACGCTGCAAATATGATACCACTTGGTCTGAAAAAAAAAAAGCTAAAATAAGTGGAGAGTTTGGGAAATACTTCTTCAGAGTTTGGTTTATGTGACAACACGACTGTAGAAATGCTTCTCTCAGACCAATCAGTCTGCTGCGCTTTCTTTTCACCTCATAGTATGGTAGATGGGAATCCCTGACAGAGGTGATGCCAGAAAAATGAAAGTACCGGTCACTTTATACACTTTTTTCTGATGGAAAAGCAAAATAGGCAGATAGATTTGGGTCAGGTTGAGCTTGCATTATGTGGTGGAAGAGGACTACTATTAACACATATACTGTAGGTATAGTCTCTATAATAAATCTTCATATAAAATATTCTGAAGCATTATTATTTTTTATTTTTTTACATTGGTGAATAATAGTCCATTTAATTTGTTTCTTTTTTGACACAGATTATCTAAAAAGATTTCTAAAAGTCTTCTAAACTTTAAAAAAATATGCAAAAGTATTCATCTACTTCAAATCAGTATAGATTCACAATTTGAGAGTATTTCAAGCATTGTGCCTGTGAGGATAGGTGCTCTTGCAGAGAGCATCACTGGCCACTTTATTAGGTACACGTTTTATTATTGAGACCAAATTGGGTAGTGGAGTCGTACTGAGGTGCATCGACTCCTCTATCCACTTTGACCTCAGTAATAAACAGTAGAATTATAACCTTTCTGACAGTTTCAACTTAAAAACTGTGAAATTATAACATTGTAAAAGTAAAATTCATTACAGAGCTTCTGTATTGGATTGTATACCTAAAGGTGAACCTAGTGGTCAGCAAGTGTAGGTTTCTTGATGGTCTCCTTCACTAATTTCCATCTTCCTTAGTCACTCAATTTTTCAGGACAACCTGCTCTGTGCCATGTTCTTTTTTATTTCTTAGAGATGGATTTAAATACATTCCAAAAGCTAGTCGGTGAGTCAGAATTTTTCTTTTATCTATTCCCTGACTCATGCTTTTCATAAAATGATTTGCACATTTATATGTAGTGTTCTTTTGACTTTATAGTCTAGTTTTTAGCATATGGTAAAGGTAGAGGAGAAGTGGGACTTCAAGAGATCTGGGAGGAAGAGGACCAGCCTGGATTCAGGGAAGGGAAGAGGCTTGGGATGAGAGCCCAGGATTATGATACATATTATTGGGAAAGATACAGGCAGGTTAGAGCAGGCTATCAGAGAAATGGAAAGCAATTACAGAATCGAACATCCAAAATCCTCTATTCAAGCCTAAGCAATGAAGTCCATAATCTAAGAATCAGTCCATAATCCAAACATTCAGCGTCCTAGAATCTAGTTTCCACGATAAAACACACATCAGCTGACAATCTGACAGAGGTACTGAGAGAGAGCAGAGAATATAAAGGTAAGAGGTGAAACAAATCATGCTGATGACCAGAGAGTGAGAATGACAATGAGAATGAGAATGAGAGGGAAATCTTCCATGAAATGGATACTAGAAGAGGTGAGTAATAGAGACTGTGAGTAGGTCAAGATGGTACAGGAAACTGGACGTCGGGAGGGAACTGTGGTACATGTAGATGCACACACACACACACACACACACACACACACACACAATCTATACTGGCTGAACTCATCTAAAAGCAATCTGGATCAGATCACAGATAACACCGACTCTCCTCCTTCACAAAACACGGTAATTTCATACAGGAGACTAGGATATGAGTCCAGTGTTGTTGCAACAGTCATAAGAAATCAATACTTGCTTACCATCATGTCAGGTGTCACATGATGCACTTTAGGGAAGTAGTGAATTTTAAGGCAGACCATGTCTTTATTAACCCTAACATCTTTATTTGGTGCATAACCCTAACCTACCACTAAAGTTTTTGTGCCTTACCCTAACCAAACTGCTTTGTTTGCACATTTACAAAATGCATATTTGAGTGTTTAAAGCCAAAAACAAGTGTGATACTGGTGCCATTTTGGACCATTTGTAAGGATCAGCAACTGCCATTTTGTCAAGGGGGTGCAATTTCAACAAACAAATCCCTGATGGGTTTCACAGTGTAGGTACAACTGTCTTTAGGCGTTAAAGTCACCGGACTTGTTGGATAATGTGGCATCACAATAGCAGTATCTTTTTTGTGCTGTGAACTGTTGCGTGGTTGGATTTGTGCTCAGTAAACCAGCTCACTCAGCAGAGGTGGTGGTAATTGACAATTCACCGTGTAACTAATCTACGAACGCCGTCAGAGATTGGGGTTGAAGCCAGACGTGATGACTCAGCAATATGATAGTCAATCAGATTATTCCACCCATCCTCCCCACCCTGACCCCAGCAGTGGCAAAGCTCTATAGGGAAGAAGCGGTGTGGGATGGAGACAAAGATTAAAGGGGCGACTGCGGCGCAGGAGGTAGAGCCGTCATCCACCAATCCCACAGTTGTTGGTTCGATCTCTGGCTGTTGTGATTGGCTTCTGTGGTCACATGTTGAAGTGTCTTTGAGCAAGGCACTGAACCCCAATTTGACATGTGAGCTGAGGAGCAAGAAAAAGAAAAGGGGCTCTTAAGTTTGTTGTGTTTGACTGAACAATTAAATAAAACAGAATGTGAAATTGCTAAGAATGTTAAAAATAACTAATAATAAGTATGTTTTACTCATGAAACAAGTGTCTAGTTTTCTTGTCTTGTGCATGTAGAATTTGTGCACTGTCAGCATGACTACAAATGTTTGGCCAGTGCCTAGATGCCTGTAAAGAGTCCACAATCTCACACAAACATGGGAGGGTCTAAGGACAGAGGATGTCACTGTACACACTGTTAAAAGTTGTGATTTGGAAATTGAATTGAAAACTTCCCATTTCAGATGCTATGTGAAATAATAGGTAGAATTCCCGAAGCCAAGTCTCCTGTGCAAGAGACAAAATACCTGTGTGTGTCAGGAAGAGAAATGAAACACACAACTGTAAAGGGTTGAAAATGTCTGTGTGATCAGATGACAAGTGCGCTCCTGGACTTTATTGGCCAAGTAAACACATGGCTGAATGGTTGAGAAGAGAGCAGAGAAAAGTCACAGGCATTTATCCGCCTCTGATCCCCACCACAGGAGCTTTACAGACATAATCCCAAATTACACTGAGGGAGAATCAACTGAACCTTACAAGACATGACCAGATTACACACAGTGAGACCCATGGCGAGCTAATGGAGCGTGACCAGATTATGCCATCTAATACCCACCTGTGGTGAGAGTTGCTGTGGGTAGGGGGGACCCTTCATGGAAGCGGTGCCATGTTGCTTTTTGCTCAGTGGAAGATACAATCTCAAAAACGAGACTGCTGTCAAGTAGTGTCTTTGAAAGGTCCTCTATCATTGTGTGAGAATGGTTTCCACCATCTCATAAACAATAAGACAAAGATGAAAGAAAATAGACCAAATCAAAAAATGAATATATTTTAGTTTCTTGATGATGTACTTTGTTACCAGTCCTAGACCTGGTAACAACCTGGGGGCAGGAACCTAATCCTAATCTGTCATTGGGTGAGAGGCAGGGTACTCGCTGGACAGGTCACCAGTCTATCTCAAGGTCAACACAGAAAGACACACACACAGACATCCATTCACACTCACATTTACAGCTACGGGCGATTGGGAGTCACAATTTAGGGTAACATGCGTGTCTTTATACTGTGTGAAGAACCTGAAGTACCCAGAGGAAACCCACGCATCACCGCCACTGGCCGGCAGCTTTGATCCGGGGACCCTTTATTTGTGCTGACCACTCCACCACCGGGTGTAAGTCATTTTGATGAAATGACTTACGAAACTGAGCATGGACATTTGTGGGGTATTTTTAGGGATGGGAATAACACTTTTTAGTCTGCCATTTTAGTTCAGACTGAATCATTACACAAACTATTTATTTATGAAGACAATTGAGAGCAACAACTCCCACGTAACCATTTTTTTATCAAACTGCTGCGCTGTAATTTGTGTTTAGTGCAATTTGCTTTACTCTTCTAACATGCTGAACAATCATAGTGAACAGCATTTAATTCAAAGTGCTGCCTCAACTGAGCTGGTAAAGCTCCTGTACACTTTCAGTTTTGTCTTTTTCACTTTGAACAGACGTGTGCTGCCTGTTTTACCCTCCACTGCTTTTTCTTTGTCTTAGGAGAGGATAACCCCATCCTCACTTCAGCACTGTACTCCGACATGGGATTAGTATGTCTACCTGGACAGATTAAGAAAAAATGGCTCCTTGGGTACCCGTAGAAAAAGGGCCTCCACAATTCCTTTTTGGTCATTTTGACTATTTGTGGGTATTTTACATTTGTTTTTGTGAATATATTTATACATTTTCTTTCACTAAGATTCTTTAAAAAAAACAAATACAGTATGTACAGTAATTACAACTCTGGCCTTGGGGCCCCATAACCTATTGGGCCCTTACGTCTGTGCCTGATAAACTTCAGCTGGGTGGGGATCAAGGCTACTGTGCCTGGTGCAAATTCCCAAGATGTAAAATTACTCTTTGAAAAGATTCAGTGATACAGTTATTTGTGTGTGTATGTGTATAGGTGCAACATACACACACACATACACTATTGAAACATTGCAGCTGTATTCTTCCAGATTTGTGCATTGTGGTTACAGTACACGCAGCGAGTGATACTGTGTCCCAGTGGGTGGCGGGTTCTGTGATGCATGGACATAAAAAAAAAAAAAAACAGCAGCAGCTTTGCATTGTTTGTTCTATTAGCCAATAGCAGTGTTACAAGCAAAGCTACTAAAAATGGGGAATCCATGTGTAAATCACTTTTTCATAATCTCTTACTGCAGCAACAAGCTCATTCTGCCACTGGCTGTAGGCTGAATGAAATCAAGCCAAAGCCATCAAGGCGCCTCGTCTGTAATCCTTCCCGAGGAAACAGCTCACAATAGAAGCACAACATACCAATAGAAACTGTGTCTTTGTACCGTTGAAATCAGTACTTTATATTAAATACAAACTGGATGAAAGACCAAAAGGGTTCGCTCAGGTCCCATTTGAGATCATTGTACATACACAACTTCTAATAAAGTCTAGCTTAGGATCCTCAACAACAAAGTGATTTGGTAATGTAGGGAAGTCAAGTTTTTTTGTTTGGGCCGTAATCACAGGTAGTGTCCAAGGACTTCAAAGTAAATATGTTTTAAAGGCAACACCACCCAACAGGCAAATCATTTGGTAAAAATGAACATATAAAGAAATTTGAGACTACATCTATGGGTTTCTTTCACTTGATTGGACTTAGGTAAAGTAAGTTACAAGTCCTTGAGTCACTGATAAAAGAGATAAGAGATAAGGACTGAAGATTATCAGGATATTTTCCAGCTACACATATGGCTCATAACACATAATACATACAGTACATCAAAATTTAATAAAAATCCTTGGGTTAAGTCCTGCTCCACAAATAACAAAACGGGCAACACGTGCGACTTTTTTGGCTTGTACTTTTGACAAGGTGTTCAAGAGTGAGGGCTACAATGACCAAGTTACAAACTATGTTACAACATAAAAGAAAAATAAGATTTTGACAAGAATCACAAACAAATCAAACCAAAAAAAGGCATAAATGACAGACATTAAATACAATATAGCTGACCTAAAGTTACAATGTGCAAGATGGTTTCCATTTTTCTTTAACAGAAATATGCTCCAATACTTATCCTCATGTGAAGAGGTGCCATAGAAGACTGGCTGACCAGGGACATTTACTTTTAAAAGCATTAGATTGAGGCTCGCCCTTATGACCAATAAAAAAAACAAGCAAAAAAAAGCAATGATTTCTGCTGGATCAGTCAGTTTTGTAATATTCTTGAACAGGGGTGATTCAGAGACCTGAAATAATATTGGACAGGTACCTGTGGCTAATAAGCAATACTTAAATTATCAAATTTAAACACAAAATTATACTCATCACCCAGTTTGTTGACAATGTGAAGGTTACAGAACCTCCGTTGTCTATTCAGGCCTTTAATCCTCAATAAACGAATTCTTTCGTAAGATTCAGAAAGTCTGTATACTTATGGCATTTTCCATTTTGCATTTAAAATTTTACTTTAAACTCTGCATAGATACATCTTGACCATGTCAAAAAAAAAAAAAAAAAAAATACCTGAGTCAGTAAAGCATATAAAGTGAAGCAGAAGCTAGCTGCATCTTCACCCAACCAGATAAATAAAAGTAAAGAGCAGTGACAGGCAGGATAACTCTCATAACATTGATCATGCATTATGAATTCTGGATGTATTATTCATACAAGTGGAGAAGCATAGCTAGAGGATGTGGCCTTTTTCCCCTCTCCCTAGTGCTTACTCCTACATGTGGTGATCCAGCTTTGTTTTTTCTCCAATGCTTCGTCTCCACCTGCAAATTACACAGTCCCCTCTTCCCGGAGGCCTATTGGTGTTCACCCTATGACCAGTCCAGGCTCTGCAGGTCCTGAGCACAGGGTCAGTCCACAGAAGAAAAGGTTAAACAGCAGGATTGCCACCATGTATCATTTGTTCCATTGTGCTGTGCTTTGAGTCAACTAAGGAGATTAGGGTGATCAGAAAGACAAATGTTTGGATGCTGCAATTTGTCTTCTTTACTGATGACAAAGGTTTACAAAATGCATAAATAAAACTTTAGAGGTTAAACTTGATCTGGTCTACATACCCAATCTGCAAGTCAACAGTTAGAAGTGGGTAGGTCCCCTTAAACAGTATTAAAGCAATAATCTTAAGGCTGATGGTTCAAGTCCAATGCTCAATCTCATTTAGCTGTGCTTCTGGTCTCCACCAGCCTGAGGAAAATATTGGGCTCCAAAGCTTCTACAGTTCCACCATCTGTGTGTGGTTTGCCGCTGAGCAGGCAGTTTACAATGGGTTTTCAGGGCTTTTCTCTTTAAAAACAAATTGATTGTGAAATGAGTAAAATGGAACCATACCAGCAGACAGCTAAGCAATGAGATAAATGTTCTATATAGCACCTCAACGGTGAGATGAGCTGCTGCTTGTCTGTAGTGTTATCACTAATAACGACACCTCACACATAACATTATTCACATGGATTTCATGCATTCAATATACATAGCCACACTGTTTTTGAAACTACCGTATCAACATTTTATAACTATGTCTCAGTACTGTAGTTTCAAAATGTGGTCCATGTGCATATTTCACACGTAAATTGGAAGCATTTGATTTCAAGAAAATGAGGCGTGACAAATTGTCTTAGCCCACGCTACGTTTGGATACAGTATATGCATGTTGCCCTACTGAGAGGGAAGCTGCACAATCAGTACGAACCAAGCCCTGGGTCTTGTTTAGTGACACCTACATAGGTGTGCCTTATAAAGTGGCCGGTGAGTGTAGCGACTATAAATCTCAAAACTTAACTGAAGAAAGCAATACAGCAATTAATAAAACCATGTATGCTTTCGGTTTGTGAATTGAATGGTCTAAGACAGCAGACGTTTTTGACTGATAAATAGATATGTCATTAATGATCTCATAATTAGCAGCTATTTCTGGCTAACAGGCCTCATTAACTTGTATAGTAATGATCAAAGGAAGCTCTACTTCTCAGTCATATCTGCAGACAAAACATCCACATCCATTAATCGCTTGGTTCTGGGCGTCCATGCTCAAACATCAACTTGTAGAACATTTGTTTCGGGCTCACTGTATATTTTGTTGTTTGTTAGCTTGTAATATTAAGAAAGGGCCCATTTGTTAACATTCTCCTCTGATGTATTTAGTTCCAGTGTACATAATACATCAGATCATCCATTAGGACTTCTCCGGCAGCTTGTCAGATAAGTGATGGAGAGGCTCATCTTAGACTTAATAATAACTGTAATTTGGTGCCACAACAACCATTTGGACTAATTTGCTATTCACTGCAGTGGCACATCCCAGCGATCCATCTAACAGAACGATAAGCCTGTCATGGGATTCAAAAAGCCAAAGGCACCAGGCATTGTTTAGTGTTTAAACAACAAAATAAAACCAAAGCAATTAGACAGAGTGTGATAAATGTCTCTGATCACAAGGGGAGCAGGCTCTATAAATTAGCTGGAAGAAATGGTTGGAAATGTTCACAGTTTCAGAAATTCAAAGAAA